>NC_050527.1:2434391-2443012 GCF_002922805.2 Oryzias melastigma
TCTCTTTAAAGGCCAAATTATTCCATGGTTAAGTTCTATTCTTTGATTTCAATACATTTAAAATTTCTCCTATAATTTATTCTCGAGATGATCTATTTTGTCAGACAAAATAAGTTAAAAATGTCAAAATCATTCCTTGAATTTTTTAAAGACCCACTTTAATGTAAATTGTTTTTTTTTTCATGTTCTTGTGGCAATTTTTTTTTTATAATAGAGAACGTATAAACAGAAAATTAGGGTTCAAGATCCATGGACGTCTTTGTTTCCCTTGTCCGAGCTGGCGTCTGGCTCAAAACCATTCAGCTGGATAGCTTTTATATTGCTCACCATTTTTGTTGTACCAGTTATGTTAAGTTGGGGTTGTAAGGGCTCTAAGCTAGCAGGAGAGTGTGTAAACCGAGATCTCTCAGCAATGGAAAGGAAAATGATTGAATGGTTGCTCCCCAACAACAGTCCAGCCTACATTTTAGAGGGAAATTTTAAAATGAACTCCTGCCGCCCTGTAGAAACTAAGTCCAAGAAAACAACAGTTTTTTTTTTTTTTGGTTTATGGAGCTAAAAATTGAATAATAATAATTAAAAGAGCAATGAAAATTATTTTAAAACTGATGAAAATATGATTGGAGTGGACACTTCTTTCAGCTGCTTGCTTTGGGCGTGGCCCACTGAAGGCCATCCGTTCTATTCGACCAATCACGACCCACTTCCTATAACTGTGGTGTTTTTTTTTTTTCTAATTTGGCTTATTTTTATTGCTACTTGTGTCAAACTTTTGAATTTTTTTGTCCCTGATCCTTTATATTTTCACTTTCCAATGGCGTTTGAGGTTTGACATTGTCATCTTGATGTTTTGTTTCTATATTTTTCTTGATCTTGTGAGATAAATGTTCAGATAAATGTTTGTGTTCCCACTTTCTCATTTAAAACATCGATCCTATCTCCCCGATGTGCACTTTTCCACAAGACTTGCATAGAATTTCTTAGATTTGATTTCTTTTCCTGTTCTATTAACTTATTTTCCTGCAAGAGAACCAATTCCAGTAGTTGAATGAATTGTATTCAACTGGCCACGCCCAAAAAGAGTTGATAGAAACCTCACAGGACAAAAAAAATATTTGAAAAGGACTTCAGTCTGCAGTTAAAACAAGTCAAGGTAAATATTGACATCTTTAACCTATTTTGACCTTTCCAAAGAAATAATTATTTACCGAAAAATGTAAGACAGAATGTACTTGGTCCTTTAGCTTGTAGAGATCCTGCACATTCAGTTATGTGAGTGGCCCTTAGAAATAATTCATTCTTCTGTCTCTAGGTGAAAGTGTAAGGACATGCACCTGTATTTATTTAAAGGCCATTGCATAGTCTAAAGGTACACAATTCCAAAGGCATTTATAGTGTTGCTTTACCATTAAGTAGGCATTAGAAAGGGGAGTCTGCGGCGAAAGCAGATTCTGCAAGCACCCATTTTTTCATTTATTGATCTGACCTTCTGCTGCCCAGTTTCTGAAAATACCTCTGCATTTTCTTTAACACTTTACATTTAATGTGCTTGGCTTTTGTCCATATCCTGCATTATCTAAAGCCTCTGGAAACAGCATTTGACATGTTTTAAAAGAAACAAAACAAGAATTGACCTTTTTTACCATTATCAATTATTAGGTATAAACCAAACCAAAAATAAAGGATTCCGAGTATTTTCTGAATAGCATTATCTCTCTTTACATCAAATGGTCATGAGAAACCACAACAATTTTTACTTCATAACATTGAATTTGCATCGCTGCACTCTTAATCAAAGCTTAAAGAGCACAGACTGTAATGGAGGATTTAACTCCAGCTTTGAACCATTTATAGTGTCCAGGGAATACCCCAGTGAGTACATCTTCTCTGATACTTCTCACATCATCTCTTTTTTTTCTACTTTACTCCCATGCACTAAGATGTATGTTGGGAAAATACACCATAAGTGAGGTATGAAGGTGTTAGAGGAAGTTGGAAAAGGCTGAGGGAGCAGTTAGGTGGTTAAAACCATGACAAAGGTTAAATGTATTTGTTGTAATGACTTAGTTTTACCTTTTGAAAAATGCAAATTTAACAAAAACATCCTTATTTTTCATTAAATATGTGTGTTATTCAGTTATGTTATTAATAGGAATCAAGTATCTGGTATCCATGACTCTTATTGCGAAGGCACCATAGGTGAAGTATTTTAGGGGTTGTTTTTTTTTTGCAGAAAACAACAGAAGTTACACTTTTACTTTTGTGGATGTTATAAAGCATTTCCTGAAGGGAGCATTGGACCATACATTTAGAGAAGGCGCAAGAGGGATCATTAGTTCTAAAAATGTCACCTATATTGTGCACTGTTTGTTTACATCTTTACTTTACAGCGTGTCCAGTTCAAACCTCTCATGTTCGTGGCATGCTGTTGCTCATGTTCATCCCCTGACTTCTCATGCAAATTTATGTTTAACTGTACTTGTTTGTGTGTATGGAGAAAAGCACAAAACACACCCACACATGGGGTGGAGGGAGACCTGGATGGGGAGGGGGGAGCTGGTTGTTGAGGGGGGTTTTGGTGGTGGTGGTGCAAGGCGGTGACAGAAATTGAGGGGGACGGGGTGGCAGCTGCAGGCTGCTCGGTGCACTGTCAGAGCGGAATGATTAATGAATGGCGGCCCCAGCTGAGCCTAACCTTTGGAGAACCGCACAGGACATCTGCAGAACTGTCAGCGCTCTGACAAGGACAGAGCTGAACAACCAATTATTTCGCCATCACTAAGGTGGGCTGTCAGCTTAATCCTAGCCATTCACTTAGGCAAGGACAGGCAAATTTCTCCTTTACATACACACACAAGCATGCAGACTGAGCAGACCACGGTCCTGCATGGACTGACACACACACGTGAAGAAAACAAACGGACAAACACACACACCTATGTGGACATGTACACAAAGTGCACCAGTACACTTGCACACTCGCATATTCACACACTGGCTTATGGTCCAGGACCAAATAGAGTTAACCCCTCCACTGCCGGTGGTGGCAACCACATACAGGTGACATATATTAAGGAAAGCAGGGCAAGCAGGGGAGGTTTAATGATGACAAAACAGCACTGGTGGATGCTGGATGGGTCTGCTAGCCGGACATGGGTGGGGCTGCATGCAGGGGGACAGATCTATGTCTGGGACACGCAGGGAGGGAGGAGGGATGGGGTGAAAAGAGGGGAGCGGAGGTGGGAAGATGAGAGGGAGGGGGTGAAACCATCGCATGGTTTATTGAAAATAGAAGAGAATGTTGCAAAAATGTTGATTGAATATTAAAAGTTGATCAGAACTCTCACTGATAGAGAAAGTTGAAACGATTTATTGGTATCGGGACACTTATGTAGAGGACATGGCTTTAAATGATTGACACATTTTGTGTGTAGAGCATTTTATATCCCTTCAGAGCCGCGCAAAAAAGTATTGATTGACCTTTTAAATTATACTAAATGGATCCTGTTGCACTGAGGAAGATTAAAAAAGAACATTTGAATAAAACATGAAGATGTTGAAATTCACAATACCTTATCATGTGATATTAAAAAAAAGTTGTCAGTTTCTTAGAAGAAAAAAAAAACTTTTGTCCTCCTGAACAGTTTTTTTTGCCTAAATATTAATTTGAACAGGATTTTATGATGTAATTAAGAAAGAAACAACTTTACTCTTATTTAACCTTTTAAGACCTTGTGTCCACATGCATGGACATCACATTTTGGGTTATATTAGAGGTTAATTCTACCCATGATGCATATGTGGTTAGCTCAAATATTAAGAGGTCAAATATTCGTAATGTGTCAAACTGCTTTAAAGTTTTGTTAAAAAATAATCACATAATATTAATGGGATTAAGTAAATAATTGGACATTTTAAAACTCAGTTCTCAGTGAGACCTGAGCCAAACAAAAGTATGTTTGTGGAACTGAAACGTGCTTGAATTTACATGCTCCATTCATCACTTGTTTCTGCGTTTGTGTACAGCATGACCAGAGCTGGGTGATGGGCGGTGTGAGTGACTGATTGGGATTTGATTGAGGCGTTCCTGGGGCGATAAAAGATTGAGCATCGCTGCAAAGCCTATTGACAGACTGCTGATGGGGCCAGAGAGAGGCAGTGAGAAGAAAAGTGCAGGAAATTAATAAGTGGATGAAAATCAATTAACTTAAAAAATTGTCCCTCATTGGTGGCTAACCACATGCATGCACACGTGTGACCGTCTTTCATGACGGTGTTGTGCCAAAGCTCCCGCAGCAGCATAATGCCAAATAAAATCTTAATAATTCAGACACAATTATGTTTTAATGATCAGTGTCTATAGTAGCATTTCTAGATCTGAATGATCAAAGCTTTGACTAGTTTAAGTCACTGAGGGAGGAAATACTTCATAGAAAAGCCTTTTAAAGCAATGTGGACTCACAGGGAAACGGCTGCCCCACCAGCAGAAAGCCCCTGCATTGACAAAAATTAAGAAATCTTCAATACAAGATTCATTAAAGGGAAACCAAACCTTAAATCAACGTGTTTGGCTGTTGATCACTATAAATGGGGCTTTAAAAAAGTGCAATTTTTTTAACAAATAAAAATAATTTTTTTAAATTCTTGAAAATATAGTCAAAAACCGCCTGTGTGCTGCTCCCTACAGGTTGAAACGGGGTATTACATTTGAATTTTATGATTGGTCATACCAATGAAGTCCAACATCATGATCTGCAGCTCCAGTAATGATAACAGTCCTGTTCCCCAACCCCAACCCTCTGACTGGATTTTCAAATTACGGCTGTGGGTGGAGTCAGCCTCCAACTTCCCTGTTTAGTTACCCTTTAAGCATTGCAAAAATAACAAAATCTACATCTTAACATTTTGCTCCCCACCCTTCCAAAGTCTACAAATTACTTTGCTGCAGTAACTTATTTTAACTTAAAGTTTAACTTGTATCTGCTTGTGGTGAATTCAAATGCACCAACAACTGACTTTAAACACCAAACTCATAAAAAAATGTTTTTTTCTGGCATGCATATCACATATATGCATATAGCCAGCACGTATTTGTTATAGGTCTAGTCCTCTTAAAGGCTGTCTGCTGTCCCAGACGAACTGTAGGAGGAGGTGTCTGGCTATTTGCTTTTAAACTGGGTTAGTGGACCAGGGAGTAAGAGAAAGAATGAGAGAGGGAGACGGGGCATGAGAGTTTGATGTGTAAAACTGGGACGAGGTACATAAGAAGAATTTTCTTCATCAGTTGCAATGGCACTCCCTACTGTGAATCTCTTTAAGCTACATGAGTATGTATGTGATTCTACAGTACACCATACTGGTAAAAAAAAAAAAGGATAGACATTGAGTTCTGAATCTACAAGATCCCTACACCGAATTGAATGTTTGTCTTGGGCTTTACTGGCTTTAGCAGCCAAATTGTTGCCCAATAATTTATAGAAGAATTATTGTGGAGCCAGTGAGTTTTTTTTTTCCACACATCTCTGATTCGCAGCCTTTGCTCTGTCGACAATAGTTAAGCATGAAAGGAAAGCACTAACTATCCTCGCCCTCGATCACTCTCTGTCTCTTTTTGGCCTCTGGGTTCAAATTGTAATTTGCTCCATCTTTCCATCTCATCCTCTTTCTGTTTTTCTCTCTTTGTCTGTCTTTCCCTTCATCTCTCTGTGCTTGTGAATGAAGAAAGGGAGGTGACGAGGTCAAAGTGAATCTTCTCCTCTCTGAGGATGATTATGTCTTAACCTGCCGTTATTCAAAGGAGCGGACCCTGTGGCCATGAGCTGGCCTGCCCGCCACGTGTCTGCGATGAGGAGGCGACACCTCCGAGGCACAAGACAGCGGGGAAAAAAAAGCCATTCAGGCAAATGGACTGCCAGGGTCAAATGTACAATGCTTCTCTAAGTGTTTCCTGCAACTTACTACCCCCATAAAGCCTGCTGTTTGATGACTGTTAGTCTTTTTTACTAATGGATGATGGTAGACACTCGTTGTTTGTAGATGTTATTGACGGCATCTTTGATTTTGAAGTTATTTAAAAACCTGTTGTGTGTTAGAGGGGCAAATATTCTAGATTTCTGGAGAAGTTGTGCTGTGGAGGATTTGTCAACCAAATTGTAGTCTTTTAATGTTTATTTTTCGTACTTTTTGAGGTAAACATGTCAGGGAAATGCTAGTTTCTATTCATTTGTTTCGAGAGGGAAGCTGTTTTCTTCCCTGCACATTGTTAAAAACCCCAGATGTCAAGATTTCTAGTCTTCAGCCAGTTTAGTTTTAGCTGTTAAGCTGTTTTTTTTTTTTTTTTACTCACTAGTTGGTTTATTTAGTGTGGGTAACCAGGAAATCATGTATCCAAAATTCACTGGTGACATTAACGTGAGGGTGCGAACACAACTATTTAAATCACAGCAAACTTAATACCCATTTCATCACTTCATAAACAAGCAATCAACAATCCCAAAGCTCTAATATGATGTTGCATCTGCACTCTGATTCTGCTCAAAATAATCTCTCAAACATTAGCACATCCTTTTCACACCACAAGATCACAGAGCTACAATTAAGAATTTTAATTTTTTTTTGTAAATTAGGCTTAAACATTAAAAACTATGATCGATGTAAAATGTAACTACTAAGTCGCACTTTTGAATAAATCCGCCAAGCCCGACATACTGCTGCATTTACATCAAATTGCGCGTTCTGCCTCCTTTTCAACACACGTCAAATTAACATCAAGTGCTTTTTTGACGAATGTCAATTTCAATGCTCAAAGCTTGTCCAAAAATGTGTTCGTAAACTAGTTGCTACTGTCATGTGTGGGAGAAGCTGCCGTCAAGTTTTTAATCGCTAAATAGATGCACTATTATCACCAACTTCCGGTTGCTAGTTGGTTATTTCCTGCTAACTGTACGTTGTAGCTGTGCTGTCATTCAGGGGAAGCTCCAGCAGTTAAAGGTAAAACTTGGTGTTAATAAAATAAATAAATAAATAAATAGTGAGGCCCAATCTGAATTCTTCCCTTCTCCTACCCCTCCATTTGTAGGGCAATTTGTGGTGCTAAGGTTGTCCAACATAGCTTTTCCACTCAGTTAAGCCTCACTTCCACTGAGCGGTTTGTTTTCACAGTGCATGCGTGGTGTAGACCGCCAGTGTGTCATTGTAGTGCAACGACTAGAAAAGTAACAACAATGGAGGTCATCCAGCAGCTCGTCTTTTACTTGCTTTGCTTTTTCTACATTGTGTACAACAGGAATTTATTGTTGTTTAAAAGAATATTGCGGGCGGCTAAGAATAATACCACCGTAAAGAGCAAAAAAGCTAGCTTAGCGTTATAATAGTGCTTTCTAATGTCACCAATCACTGTCTGCCAATAAACTGGTGTTTACTGCTGCTCCGCCCCAACTGTCCCATTCTATTTTTCTATGGACCTATGACGGATGGGGACCCTAAAGAGGTACCAGTTGAAACTGTTTAATGGGCCCATTTTACAGTGGAAACACTCAAAATATCAGACCGGACCGTAACACTCAGTGGAAACGAGGCTTATTTTTCCATAACTCTCCATTTAAAGGGCTAAATAAAGGGGTAGGGAGAAGGGAAGAATTCAAATTCAATTCAAATTCAAATACCTTGTACTCCAGGAGCTTCCCCTGAATGACGACCTACAGTGTATAGCTAACAGGGAACAGGTCGCACCCCTGGCCAAACTAAAAAAACAAAAGTGACTTATACTCAGAAAAATATGGGAGCTATCATGATTTATGATCTTAAAATCTAGTCTAAATTAAAATTATGTCTTACAAAATTGTCAACGTTCATGTGAGCATCCTTTTTACTACAGCTTTATGCAGTAGGTCTGCACTTGTTTTCAGAATGGGACAATCGAGCTGAACCAAGTGAGCTGTAGGGAATCACCCCCATGTCTGTTTTGAGGCTTAGGGGTTACTCTCTCATGACGTCTCACCATTTTAAACCTTATTTGGTTTGCAAAAGTGAAACTAAGCTCTTTCTGCGAAGCTCGTCTCCCCCCAAGTTCAATTTTTGAATAGAATAGCTTGAGAAAAAGATAAGGATGGATAAGGGGATAACTTTTAAGGAGAGTGGACAGCGGATTTCGAGTGAAGAGTAAGAAGGGAAAGGGAATGGGCAGCTTGGGGAAAAAGGAAGAGCATTTGGGACGATGAGGGAAGAAGAGGTCTGGAGCCTGGAAGGGTTAGGGAATAGGTGGTGGAGCAGAGAAACACTCCAGAGACTCCCAAGAAGCTTCAAAGGAAAGTTTTATTTTGTGACTGACAGACCCTTGGAGCAAAATGGACTTGGTGTCAAACAGCACGCTGTGGTCCCAAGATGCCCAGCCATCTCCACGGGTCTCACCCCCCATCCCACTGTATTCATTATAGAGTGGGACCAAATGATTGAGGGTCACAATGTATGAAAACGGTACTGTACAGTCAGATCAGGATTTCATAGTGTTTGGTGTTTAACCAAGAATGTCAAGGACATTACGACTTTTTGAACTTTTAAATGAGTAACCACTTTCAGATGCGTATTTTTATTCTTCTTCAGTTTATTTATCTTCTTTTTTT
>NC_050527.1:2443056-2444852 GCF_002922805.2 Oryzias melastigma
CGTTCTATATCTGTCGTCTCTATTGTAATTTTTCTCTAACATGACCTGGAACTAGGACTGTGTGATATTAAATTTATCATATCTCGATATAGTTATTTTCATATCAGGCGATAACAATACATATCACGATTTAAACCAAATAACTATATTTGTCAGATTTTAACACGCTGTGGCTAAAAAAAATGCGTAATCATCAGCAGGTTATTTAGATTTAAATATGGATTTCCTGTCGTAGTTTCAACATAACTGATGCACTGAAAATCAAACAAACTAAACTGAAATTAATGCAGAAGCTTTCAAGTTTCAACAGAGTACATAAATAAATAGACCACTAAACTGTTTGTTCAGTTCCATTAAAAACAAAGCTTTGATTCTACAAATAAATTCTAATGTTTTCAGGCTTTACAGAACAAACATATAGCAGAATTTTACAGATATTTTATTTTTTTAACTTTTTTCTAAATTTCTTTTAAGAAAATTAAATAGCATAGAAGTAATTTATAAATAGTATGAACATGTCTCTGTTGTCATCTAACTATAAACTCAAATTCAAACATGAAAACATTGAGATTTACCAGAGATTTCCTAATTCTGTCTCCATGTAGTTACATTGTATATTAAATCATAAAAAAAAAAAAAATCCTAAAAACAAAAATGTTGTTCTATATCATATCTGGAGTGCTCTCAAGAGCGAAGGAGGCGGGGCAGGGGTTTATCACATCTGACAAAGGTTGCAGTTTTTCGTGTAACACCTGTTGCTAATACACAATTGATTCAATTCTGTCATTATATTAAGAAATATGTTTTTTATGAATGTCCTTTGACTCACTTTAGTTGTATTTATCCACCATGTCTTAAAGGTCCGGTCAGTAAAAATATTGCCCGACTTTAAACTGGATTGTAAACTCATACAGGCGGCACACGGAGCAACTCGTTAGCATTAGCATCATGCTAATGCTACATTGTGGTCACCAAAGATTAGACGAAGTGACAGTGAAGCTATGGTGTCTCGTGTTTGTTTACCCTGCGTTCACATGAAGGAAGTGGAGAGGTCCACAAAAATTGACGCAAATGAGAGCTAATAAGCATAAATAATTAGATGTAAACATTTACTCACTCTCTAAGTTTTACTCACCAAAGAAGAAGAAATACTGGCAGCTTGCGAGTTTAAAAATAAGTATTAAAATAGACTCATTCCTCTATTGAGAAAAAGTTAGGCCCAGTCCAAATCCTTCACTTCTCCTCTATTTGAAGGGGCATTTTTAGTGCAAGTGTGTCCAGATTTTATTTTTTTTTTTTTTAAATCCGACCCTCCAAGCGGAGGGATACGAAGTCCTCCTTCGCGAGGGTAAACTGCGTGAGAAGCACTCTTCTTCATGCTCCGAACCACAGAAGTTTACATGTATGTTAGTAATTTGTTTTGTTTAAGCATGACCTTTTTAAAGTTATAAAACCACTGTTGTTACATGTATGTTATGAATATTTGAGCGCTGCAAGCTCCGCGCTAAAGCTAACGCATTGGTGATTATTGGTGATTTCATCGAACAAATGTGACATCGAAAATATGAGACACAATTTTTTCATAACTCTCCGTCTAGAAGGGCAAAGGAAGGGAGAAGGGCCTTATATTGCTATATATATCATTCTTGTTTTATCGCCCAGCCCTGCCTCTAACAAAACAATTTCCTGTATTTAATCTATCAAAAAAAATCAGCGGCCTTCTGTCCCCTACCCCATCCCTGGCGGGGGTGCGGGGAACCTCGGCCTGGTGGTCTAGTCTCTTGGGTGCCGGTCTC
>NC_050527.1:2444864-2449951 GCF_002922805.2 Oryzias melastigma
AGAATCTTAAGACATGTCATTTAGAAAACAAATCTCACTGCTTAGGCTGAACCTTGATATTTGCAGAAGGATGACCATTACTGGCAAATTTGCTCAGTCGCATTCTGGGAAAAAACTCTCCAAGGTGGTAAACCTGTGATCGCAGAGGTCCTTCCAAATTCTACCTTTCCAGAGCTTTTCTGAGTGTATTACAATTGCATTGTAAACAGCTTGACAAGAATAAGATTAAATTACACCATTATTTCAGGTCCTATACCCTTGACTGTTACAACAGAGAAGGCTGTGTTTAAAGGTGTCTGGGTAAACACTGTTAGGCCTGAGTAAACGGCCGAACATTGATCAGCCTTCTATTTATGATCAGCATGTCTGTGCCTGCACTGGATTAGTCCACATACTGAGCCGCCTGTTTGCTCCGCTCTAAACTGAGGCCAATGTCAATGTCAAAGCCTAATTGGAATACAACACACTGTTGGAATGAAGCTTCACAGGAGCTATAGACTCCTACACATTTACAAACTCAATTTCTTTGGATCAGAACTGTGATTTTAACAGTTGTGCTTATTTTCAATTGCGTATGTAAAATAATATATGCAAGGCTTGTTTACTATGACACTTGGCTTCTGAAACCCCATAGTGATGTCAATAACAGACTGTCATATCACAGAGTTCCTTAGAGGAACAGACAACAATGCTTGGCTAGACACTAGCCGGTGTTTGTAACCAAAAAAAAGAAAAACACAGCCTTACAGGCTGTCAGTTGAGGTAGGGAAAGAGAGCAAGAAAGATAGGCGTAGAAGTGTGGAGGGCAGCTGCATTGTATCACCGCATTTTAGCCCATTACACAATGTATGGGGGCCTCCTTCACCCCTTTTGCATGGTAATTATTTTTCAGCCCAAAGGTAGCTGCAGGCAACGTCAACCACTGTGTCAGAGCCCATTGCATTAGCCAACCATTGCATTATTTATTTGTGCATGGGAGATTATTGGTACCCCAAATCCATCGAGACTTTGGGGGGGCCTCTCAATGTCACCTCATTCGTTGCGGCAGCCGGTTGTGTAGCCACTTGGACTTGCGCTGGGAAACCTTAGGCTGAGAGTGGCTCAAGGGCAAAACGGCTTCCCGGGATGGGGAAGTTGTGTGTAGGAGTAGTAGTTAGGTGTGCAATGTATTCAGAAGGAGGTTTTGAAACTGCCCCCACTTATGCAATACTTTACAGTTGAGTCTTCACTGTGATGCACTGGCATTTACAAGTGAACCCTTATAGCACATAATAAAAATGAATTGTCAATAGTAAAGAAAGAGGTCTACGTAGTTCACATTGCCTTAAGCAGGTAAAGATGGTCATATGTTCTCTATCACAGCAGGGCTTCATAAGTGAAAAGATAAGGTTCTACTTATCAATGCTGCAGCTCAGTGAATATGACATTCGGGAGGTTGTACCCATGCGTCTCTTGTTGTACCGAGTGTACAGAAGACAACACACAGACACACTTCCATGCTGCTCAGTTGGACACGGATCCCCCTGACCTGTCAGCCCTGGCCAGTCGTATCGTAATACCCAAAATGACAGCTGAACTACTGTCCCTGTCATGGCTACTCAGTGTGGACCCACACACTCACGCACCAAAACGCACAACACACACATGCCAGTACATATCCGCTACAACAGCAGTGCAGCATCAACATCAACTCCCGCTGGCCCCTCGGATCTGTCTCTCTGTCTGTCTGCTAACCAGCCAGCTCGACCGCACGAGACGCTCAGACGGCCTTGTGACATGACAGTGACAATGCACTGATGCTGCAGAGCGCCTGCGATCCTGTCCACTTTTCCCGACACTACACATCCCCTTTTCTCAACTCTCTGTAGAGCCTTAAAGGGGGGGAGAAGATCAATGTTTTCTTCCCTCTCTTCTGTTTCTTGCCAAAACAGGGGCAAGGAACAAATAGTGTGCAACTATATACTATTGTTGATTTGCTGTCATCTTTCAGCCTGTTTGCAGCGCGTGGAAACAGCTCACATGCTCATGTTTGCAAACAAATGCACACACTGTGTTTAAGCTCTGCTTCATGTTATGTGATATGTAAAAAAAAAAAAAAATACCTATACGCATAAACAACCATCATGATGTGTTTGGGTATTTATCCATTCTGAATAAAACAGGAGTCTCAAACTCAAGAGGCCACTGAAGGCAGAGTCTGGCTGAGGCTGGGCTGTATGGGTTTCCATTTGAGCCAAAAAAATGTTTTTGTGTCCACTGTCTATGTCTTTGGTCCACCGTCTGTGTCAGGGGTCTGCAACCTTCAACACTTAAAGAGCCATTCGAGTCTGTTTCTCAGAAACTACAACCAAGTAGGAGCCACAGAGTCTTAAATCATGCTTCAGAAAAATAAGAAACACTGATTTGCACTGATTTTTAATTGTTGCTATTATGATAACTATGCATTAATTATTGATTTTTGGTATAGATAAAACATAAACTTAACATCCTTGAATTTGTTCAAAATATGAATTCTGGTTGTGTTCACTGATCTCCACTTGATTTTTAAAAATCTGTCTTTTTCAGTGTTTCTTGTAATAACATTTTTTTTTTTTTTTTACCAGAGAGCCACACTAGAGGGTTAAAAATGTCAAAGGTTTCAGGCCCCTGGTCTATTTCTACTAAACAAGTATATTGAACATTTGTTCATGGCTATATACTACTAAGCAACCCCCCCCTCCACAGCTTATACAGAGGCTGCACCAAGCAAAGTTATTGAATATGTCATATTTTTTAGATATTTTAATTATTTTTTGTATTATTTACCTTTATTTTACATTTTAAACTAAATGAGTGTTGTGTCAAACTGTAAAAAAAATAAAATAAAAAAAAGACATCAATATACAGCCTAATCCTTGTAATTTGGAGCCCACTCCAGTAGATCACAACCTAGACAGCCGCCTAGGTCGCCTATGCCAAGGACCGTCCCTGGGGCAGCAAATGTCCCACGGGTCGCCAGTTTGAGACCCCTGGGTTGAAATAATAATAATTAAAAAAAACAGCTTTCTTTTTTTTCATAAAAAATAGTATAAAAGTGACATTTATGGTAGTGATTTTTGCATAATTTTATAAATAAATACAATTTTATCCAGTATTTTCTCATTATTTTATGAATATTTGTGCTAAGGCTGCAGTAGCCAAGATTGACAATGGGCTTGGATGTCCTGCTGAGCAAAGAAGAGGGCTTTGGAAGCGCAGGGCAAGCCAAAGGAATAATCCATGCCTCTGCGCATTTGTGTGTGGAAGCAACATTGGCAGCTGCATATGCTTGAAAGACTGGGTGCTGCCATTTATTGCCAGCCCTCTTCACGAGGAGCAGAGCTGTAACAAGCGTGCAGCAAAGACTGAGGGCATCGAGGCGTTAGAAAAAGGACCCTTATTTGCTCCAAAAGGCAATCTCTGTGAATGTGTTTTGGAAGCAAATAACAGGACAAATTTAGTTAATGATACAGAAAATATCATGGTAATTTAATATAAGATCAAACTTTTCAAAGTAATTATCCATTTTTTTATAAAATAATTCTCCATATTAGAGAAATTGTTGCATCAGTCGGGCCCAATCAGGCAACACAAGTTTCTTTCTGTCAGCTCGTGTCTAAACAGCCGGAGTATCTGTGCCATGACAGCCTGTAATTTGCCTCATGTTAGCTTAAATGAATGCCTTAATAAGGGTTATCCAATCCGCGCAACGTGACATAATCTTGAGCAGAATAGCTGCATTACTTTGGTGTCATTGCTGAGCTTTTAATGCCTCAGTGATTGCCAATACTTCAAACATGGCCCGCAGCCAGAAAAGATGAGCACTATCAGTGGGGAGGAATGCTCTTTTTGATTTCAGATTAGCTAAGAAAAAAAGGAAAAAAGTCACCAGTTTTTCCAAAAACTCTTTTTTTTTATTCTTTTATTTAAATTTTCTTTCAGCTCAGTGTGGAGGAGCAAGAGTTGTGTATTTATTGCAGCTCTTCATTATCATTTTTGGTATTCTTTATGCATTGCAGCTTCAGCAACTTTGCAGAGTGCGTGGAGTGGCTGAGGGTTAAGCGAGTCTCATTTAGGGATTCTGGCAACATTTGAAAAGCACAAACCTCGGCCCCATTAGGTGGAAAACTCACTCACCACAAGCACTCACCTGAAACATTTACCTTTTGTACAACCTGTTGTACTTTCATGTGTAAAAAGCACTCCAGGACACTTAGTTTTGAAGTTCCCCTGTTGAGGCAGCCTTTATGTGCTCCCACTCCCATGCAAGGGTTGCTCCTTTTGCTTTAATTACAGTGAGTACGGCAGACCCCCCAGGCTTTTTTTTTTAAATACATCAACCAGGAGAAGAAAAGAAGAAAATGCTAATTAGCACCGTAATGTTGCTGACCGCGCAAGTTCCTTAGCACTGCTGAGTTTTATTGACATAAGAAGGACAATAGGAATCTGTATTCAAATGATCTGCTCTGCCCCTCATGTTTTGCTGTGAAGACTGCTGCGTTCATCTTTTGTCGGAGTGAAATCAGACATGACGGTCTGAGGGAGTCAAAGATGTTTGCGTACGTCTAAATGTGATGAAGATTGTAGAATTTCACCAAGTGAATAGAGAGGAGAGGGCTTTCCATCTGTACGTCGGCATACCTCCCGCTTTAATTCAATGCAGATGGGCTGTAATGCATGTTTCAGAGCTGTATATGTGTGCAAAGAGAAGGAGAGTAGAGAGTCAGAATCAGGATCAATACTATTGACCTGTTTACCTTGGTGCCGAGCAGCAAGGGCCAGCTCCACGGTTTACACTTGAAACACTAAAACCAGACTATTAGTAATACTTTGGTCCTTCTCTTTACTGATTAGGGCAGTCCATCCAACACACATGGAGAGAGGAGGATGATGGGTAAGAAGTGTGTGCAGGAGTGGGGGCACAAACGGTTACAGAAAAGCAGAGAAACCTTGGATTTAATCCTCTTGACTTAAAGTGACTGGGTTTTAGCCCACGTCTCCCCTCTCGCCTCTACACCTGATGTGGTCACTCAACCCTATCGAGCTGCGGGGCATTGTGGTCCGCCAGT
>NC_050527.1:2450077-2457956 GCF_002922805.2 Oryzias melastigma
ACCAGCCGAACAGAATTTCTTTAAATGCTTAATTTTCCCCCCTTTGGCTTTTCTTTTGCAAGTGCCCTCTCACTTGTTTGTCCATCGATTTTTCATCCTTCTCCTGCCACCCCCTCCACCTCCTCCTTCACAACCTCCTCCTCCACTTGCCCTCCCCAACCCCACGGCTTTTCGGCTGTCTCTCCCTGGTCTCTGCTAGCCTTCTCTGTGGCTCATACAATTTATTTATTTATTTGTTTTCAGCTTGTTGCCAGGATAATTTTTGGAAAGGTAATGACTATCAACGAATCTCTTTTGAACCCCACCCCCCCCTTTTTTTCCCTCCTTTGCATCATCTGGGCTCAACTCTGTTCCTTTTGTCCCATTTGCTCCTCTCCCTACTGGATCTGACTCGTTTCTACTCGGTGCCCGTGTATTTTTAATTCCCCTAGATATCGCTGGCGCCCGGTACATAGATGTGCTTGTGTCTCTGAAGCCAGGCTGAGGAGGTGATTGACACCTGGCCCCTCTGTCGTTTGCTCGCCATCCCTCCTCCTCTTCCTCCAGCCATCGCTCTTGTGTCCATTGGAATTTTTATAAAAATATCAGAAAGTAAAATAAGGACGATGCAAGGAAGTACAAAAAAAGTCCAAAAGCATGAAAAAATACAGTAAATATTTCCTTAAACCCCTTTAACACTGAGACAAATTCTTTAACACACTATAATTTCTCAACAGTTAACACTATCAACGTCATTCCAGTCGATTTTGAAGGAGAAAAGCCGCTTTTCGTGCAAAATTATAGCAAATTAAAGAACGTAAACACTGGAGCTCCGGTGTTGAATAGTTAATTATGCTCTCCAAGAATATCTTTAATTGAAAATATTAAGTATATTTAGTTGCTCAAGAGGATATTTTTTTTCTCTAAAAAAAACTTCCAGACCATTTTTTTGTTAAATGCTTTCAGGACTGCAGACGCAAAGATTTTCTTTAAATTAAAGCTCTTGTTTTTAATGTGCACTCCTGCATTTGCATTTCAACATTTGAAGGACATTATAGCAGACAGATTTATTATTTTTGTAAAAGCATTTTATTCAGAATATAATTGTTAGAAGGGGTTTGTGCAAGGTTTCGTCTTTTTCACTTCCTTTTAAAACACAGTCTGTTACTGTAATTATTCTTTTTACACATAAAGTTTGGAAAATGTCTGAAGTCAAAAGTAGTGGAAAATATCTGATTTTTTGCTTTTTATAGTTTCATAATATAGTGTAATAACAGGCTTTGAGAGAAGTTTTTTTTTTATTATTTTATGCACAGATGGACAGATGTCAGTGTTGTAATCTGCTGCTTGATCCTTCCAGAAGGGGGCAGTAGAGAGCAAAGCTCTCTGCTATATCCTTTGTATTCTGAAGGAGGATGACTCTTTTATCTTATAATGTTTATCAAGAATCTATGATATAAACCAATATAAATTAGGGAAGAAGTGAAAGATGGTCATTTCATTTCAAAACATTGACTCATACTCAGAATATCAAGATTTGATGTAATCGCTTAAAATGTAAGCGTACACCAGTGCGCTCAAACGCAGTCCATGACTTTCTTTTGGCATAATCCAGAGGTCAGGGCAGAATTCATCTCCCTTAATCATGCAGATGAACGTGACCTTGTCTGGCCTTGGCACCCCGTACATCAGTACCCTTATCGGAGCATTGCTTTGCATCTCTGATTGTGTTAAATCATGTTTTCCTATCATCAGCAGATGCTGGATGGACAGCATCCTTCTCTAAGCACATCCAGAGGGGGATAATTGCCAAGACCTCTAAAAGCCTTTCAGAAAGAAACCAGGAAATCAACATAATTCAGATGAGGGGGAATATCAAAGAATAAAGTATGCTTGGCATTATTGGTTGTAAAGGTGGGGGGCATGGAGGTGGAGAAAAAAAAAGATGCAAGACTTTTAAAACGTAAGTCCTTGGCATTATTATGATGATGCGTTTAGCTGTGCAGAGTGGGCCAGCTCATTGGAGGGCCCCTAAATGAAGAGGTTGACCTTCAACAAGCCCTCTCTCTGTTCATTAGCTACGTGGTGCTTATCTACAATAATACTGCTGTGGAGAATATGAGGCCACTTGGCCTTACCAAAGTCAACTATGAAATACAGGTGGAAATAAGTGTTTGAATTTAGCTGAGGGTGCTGGAGTCTTCCCTCTGAACACATTCCGCCTAAAACTCCCCAGCTGACAACTGAACTTTAAACCACGCCACTGAGAAAGGAGTTAACTGAGAGGATAGAAAATCTTTTCTTTGACTCAAGAAATATGAGCAGCATATCCCTTCAGTTCTTTACATAAGAAAAGTACAAACATGTAAACTTAAGCATTAAATTAGAGGCAAGAAAACATTACATTAGATTAAATACATCTACATTAAAACAGCATGACTCCTTACAGTGTTTTTTTAGGAGTTGATCATTTTAGCAGCAGTTCTCAATTTCACAGTCATTTATTTAGTCCTGCCTTTTTTTGATCTGGAAGAATAAACATTACTGAATGCTAGGAGTGTAACAATTATCACTTCATTTTATAATCTGTGGGTGGCAATACAATTTATTAGATTTAAATTATTTACTTACACACATTAAAAGAACATAAGAATACAAGCAATATAAAAAATATGGAAAAATAAAACCATGTGATGGTGTGTCTCAGAAACCCAACTGAGTTTATTCAAGACGGTCACACATCTCTGTCAAAAAAAAAGAAATAAAATACAGAAAATAATGGAAAAATCTAAAACATAAAGCCAAAGAACTGCAAAATAACAAATCAAAATCAAATTGGTTTTTATAAATATATATTTTCGATGAAGTAGTTTTGAAAACTGTTTGAGCATTTGCCCTGATTGATCATTACAGAATAAGTATCTGATGAACATTGATATCATAAATATGTAATAACTGTAATTCATTGTGGATATTGATTTGTTTTGAACGATCCGATTCACTGACCTAAAATCGATTCAAGATATCTTTATCCAAAACTTCAACCAGTGTGACTCATACATACCTGTTACTGAACAGTGTAGGTGAAGTTTTCCAGATTCCTTGTAAATGTGTACAAGCAAACAACAAGAATTAATGTCAAATCCATTCATGTTTTAGTTTCATAAAGTTCAGCCCACTGTTGTTTAACTTCATCAAAAATAATACAAACAAAATATTCTCTCACTGTTTGGTCACTAATCTTTACAAAAGTCACAGTTTCCAAACATTAGACTAATGGTGATTTGATCAGTTTTTGCTGCCATTCCATGTGTTTTCTGCTGTGATAGTAGTTGGTCGTTTTTACATAAGAGTAAAGTAAATATACTATATCTCAATATATATATATATATATATATATATATATATATATTTTTAAGGGATTGTAACTTTTTCAAAGTTTTGAAGAAAATTGTGACTCAAAATATATATACATTTTTTTTATCTCGTGCAGTACCACAAAATAAAATTTTACTTATTTTGAGGGGGTTGAACATTTCAAAATGCGTGAAATTTTGCAAAAAAAATCGTATATAAAAAAAATATGTTTTTTGTAGCAAAACAATGTAGTAAAAAAAATTCTAAAACTAGGATTTAAAAGTATTTTGGCAAAATGTTTTGAAAATGTTTCTCTTTAGTTTGTCTAACAAATTAACTTGTCTTTGATTCAGATGGCGTATTGCTAATATTATGAAAACTAAGTTAAATACCGTACCAAAATGACTCCAAGAATACTAAAAAAGGAATTATCTGGAAGTAATAAAAGAATTAAAATCATGTTTCAAGAACTGCATTCCTCGAGTTCATTGGATCAGAGTTGAGATTCAACGTAAATGATGAGACTTGACCACAATACATTTATGGGAGGGATCAAAGATAATATATAAAAAAAGGAACACAAAAGATTTACTAGATTTATATTAATTGAACTTTTTTAAATTAAGCATTTAGTGAGTCACTTAATAAATTTAGCAATTATTAAAGCCTTCCTAATTGCATTTGATGAAGTATATCATTTTGATCATCTTATGCTGTTCAAATTTACTAATTTTCTATTAAATGCAAAATATTTATTTAGCTTTGTTAGTCAATATTTGAAGCTTTACTCATTCTTTTGAGGGTTTTACCTACAATCATGACTTCAGAAAACGGTGAGATAATCCCTGTGAAAATGTGAGAAATTTACAGTTCCAAACCATCAGAAGCTCTCAAATCTGTCCTCACAAGTAAATACAGGCCAGACTCCAGCCCAGAAACAGGGGTATGGAAAGGGTAAGAAGAAGGAAAGAGGGGGAGAGCAGACACAGAACATGGTCGATAATGTCAAAAGCGGATGACAGATCTAAAAGAATGAATATTGATCTTTTGAGGGCCTTTGCTCAGGCGACCTGTGGGAGGTCAGTCCATGTGATTATGCCAGAGTAGGTCTAATGCAGAGCTAGGGGTGAGCATGGTGTTGGTGCAAAAGGCTTCAGCTATTTTTGGTGACACAATTGCACCTAAAAACTGGAAACTAATTATATAACTGATTAAGAAAGTCTTTTGCTAGGTTAAATTAATTTCAAATTCTCTGAATATCCTGCTCCTCCTTTTTTTTTCTAGTCAATGCAGAAAAAAATGCTAAGTGTGATCTTCAAAACACTTGAATAAGGTGGAAGGACTTGAGAGTGGATAAGACCCGAAGCTTACGAAATTTATCACTGTGCCCTGCTTGATGATCATTGCTCCAGATTTTATTTAAACACATATAGATTTATCTGCATAAATCCACATTTGAATTTCAGAAATAAGTGTCATATCACAAAAGTAAGCAAAGATAAACTGATGAAGTAAAATGGTCCCAGACAAATATTAGGGTGCAGACACACTAATGACTCGTTTCCACTGACCGGTCGGGTATTTTGAGCGTTTCCATTATAAAATGGATCTCCGTTGGTTGAAGGTCCATAGAAAAATGGAACGGACCAGTACTGTCATCACATAATAAAATACTTTGATTGGCAGAAAGGTATGACGACAACAGCAAGCATCCAAACAGTGCTTTTCCGACTCGAGTTGTATTTTTGATTTTTTTTAAATGCAAGATTATTAAATTATTTGCATTAATTCTACACCCCGTATGCACATTGATGGTCCAACACTCACTTGAATTGGCCGGACCGTTCTAAACCGACCAGGAGCGGGCCGGTCCATTCAGTGACAATGAGGCATTTTACTAATGCACTTGCTGTCTATTTATCCGATTTGCCAATTTGAAGGTAAGCCAGTAGTTTGATTTAAGCAGTGAGGTGTGAATTGGGTGGTGCGACCAGAATTTAAATATCTGAAGCTTGACAGGTTGCCGCGTTGGATCTGCCAATCAGGAACTCCGCTTTGGGCACGTGATGTTTTCAGTGACTCGATCAGTGGGTAGAATACTAAATCAAAGCGAGCAATTTTGTCCTGAACTTCCATCTATTTCCTAAACCCGCTGGAGCCGCAGGGTTGCAGAGCTCATCCAGCTACTTTTGGTTGAAGGCATGATACGCTCAGGACAGATCGCCAGCTTTCGCTCCAGCGGCGGAGCTCAGTCACTCTATATGCCAGCAGACAAAGAGACGCGAGAGGGGGCTGTCAACTCAGGTCTCATCGAGATGATAAAAAAAAAAAAAAAATAGGAAAAAGATAACCTAATTTAATTTTTTTCTCGTCGGTTAATACAAGACAGTGAGCCCTCAAACTTAGCCACAGAGACACAGAAACACGGAGGAAACGGCTGTCACAAAGACACAGCCCCCGGAGTGAGATAGAAGCCCCCGGTACCGGAAAAATCTTTTAACAATCACATAAGCTCAAACATGGGGACATGATTACTGATGTTTTTTGTTGAACTCATCACAATAAATAGTGTGAATGCACCTTTAAAGATGACCCCTAATATCCTCTCTAAGAGTTTACTGCCCACTGCTTGATCCTCATCTGAGGTACACAAATGTACAAATGCTTTAGACCAAGACACAAAACCTTTTGAAAGCAAATGCATGTGATTGTGTACGGATATATTCTTGTGGATCAACACATTAATGCGGTTATCATTGCTCAGAGACATACCATAGTTAGGTGAACTTAGACTGAACCTGCTCTTAACATAAATACAATTCTATCTTTCCCCAGTCCCCCACCCTTCCCCAGTTTCTATGTCTCTTTTTTCTCATGTTCTTTTATATAAGTCAATAGCAGACTGTCGTTTCTAGTTTCTCTCAATATTTTATGTAGGGTTACACAAAGTGTAAGCATTAACCCGGAGGACTGTTGCACAATCTGCAGCTCAAAACATGCTGCCATAAATATATGCTTTGAAACACCTGAGGTCATGGCTTGAAGTACCCTGCCCTGCATTTGGCAAGTGTGCCAACATCATCACAGACACTTCAAAGTGACTTTCCACACAGTTCTGATCATATATCATTAGATGATGTCTCAGATCTTTTTTGGGGGCCATCGGTGCTTCTGGTTGTTTCCTTGAAGAATACTTATTCCCTCTACGGCAGTTCCCCTTCACCTTAAGCCAAAATGTGCAGGAGTCCCTCTCTAATAATGTCTTGTTTGTGACTCTTCTTCTTTTTTTTTCTTATAAAAGAATGAATCCCTTCCCGCTCTTTATAGCTCTCGGTCTGTATGTAAGGTCCCATTGCCAACAGTTCCTGTTAACACGCGGAGTGCTTATTGATAGGCTATTCCCATTAGTGCTGTTTACCCGTCAGGGCTCCCTGCACTAATGAGAGAGCTTTGGGAAGAAAAAAATGAGTAGGGACGGTTAACCACTAATGGATGTTTACAGCCTCCCTGGATACCGCCGTGTATTCTGCTATTTGCGCCAGTCCCACTACCACTGTCCCCATCCCCAGACCTGCTTACTATCTAATTGGTACATTGCAGAAGGGCTAGTCTAAGCCTCTTTGATTATGATTGATAAGTGGAGGTAAGGTTGGTGTTAGAAAGTGGGGTTAGCATTTGGGGTTATGGGCCTAATCGATATCCTGCGATCAGCCCCCTTTGGAGGGCTGACTGCAGACAAGGGAGGGAGCTATATAAGGCTTTGAATTGATCGTGTATGAGGGTCGCAACATCGGCCCTACGTCAAAAGGATCATTTAGAGCACTATTAGTGCTGGTGGTGAAGGGTAATTGTGCCATTAGAGCTGTAAGTGATACTAAATTGTGCAGGTATGGTACAGGAACCACATCACATTGTGGACTGGCAAGTGATCTAATATAAATCTCCAATCAGGCATCTTAATAGCAGGTGTATCCTTGAGAAAAGTGCCCATCACGGTTTCAGTGAGACAGATAAGCTAGAAATACCTCAGCCCAACCAAGTCAGTCTGCCTGACTCATTCAATTTGTTCCAAAGAATGGCCTAAATTGAATTTATTTTATTGGAAGTTTTCTTTACAATGAAAGTAAGGAATAATTTTACAAACAATTGAACTTGGGGGGCTATTCTCGTAATTATGCCCAAGGACAGTCCTTTAAGAAGAAACAAGGAGGAGTTTACATTGTTCTGGGCCATATTGCTCCACAGCTGGTAGATGGTGCCCAGAGTAAATCAATTTGTGCTCCAATACTGTTATTGGAGATTTTTTTATTAGTGTTAGCCTATCTATAGCCGTTATTTATCTGTTTATTGAATAGAAAAACAGATGCATATTATTTCTCTCTTTAGGAAGTCTCTGCCAAATGGAAGGAAGAAATATCAGAATCTTTTTCTAGTACTGGTGTGAGCTCCAAAGGACATGTCGTATCTTAAATGTAGCTCTATATTGAATTATGATATACAATTTATAGAAATATTATTCACTTTGTTTAAAATACACGTTTTA
>NC_050527.1:2458643-2462593 GCF_002922805.2 Oryzias melastigma
GTGGTATAAATCTTGTGAATCTTGATCCAGCCTTTTTTTCTTTGACTGCTTTGATCCCACTATATTAAAAACTTGGTGTCATATAATTCCAACTGGAAACAATCTGTAATTTCTCCTCTTTGATCAATTTCAAATGGGTGGCACTAACATGAAGTAGAAGGGACACCACCCATACCTTATGTCACTATCAAATCTGAGTCCCATGTGTTTAATGGGTGCATGTTTTGTACATAGAACCAACAAACTGTCGTAGAAACTTGTGTAGCTTTACATGAATGCAAGAGGTTTGAACCGGTTGCTTAAACATTCATTTCTGAGGCTGGTGTGAACGTAGCTTTAATCTTTCTCATCATAAGGACACAGAACACAAGGCTCTTTATTTGTTGTATCTGAGCACCAAAGTCTGTAACGAATTTTATTGTTTTAAGGGTAAAGTATAAAAAATCTTAGCTTTATAGAAATTTACCACTCTGTCTCAGCTTTTTTCACAAGTGCATCAATAACTCAAGACTCGTGGCACCAAGAGAAGGTTGTTATTAACCCTTTGGCTTATTCTTTCAGGGATTGCCATGGGGAAGTAGCTTTTGGTGCTTCTCACAAGTGGTTTGGCAGAGACCTTTACACTGGATACACCTCTTGACACAATCCTGTATGTTATCCAGGCTGGGGACTGGTACAAGGAGACCCAGACTTGCCCCCCAATTAAGGTCTTCCTTAAGGACCCACAGTTGATGAAGCTCATTGCACACCCAGGGAATGGAACCTTGATTTTCTGTGTGCCAGCCCTGCATTTAACCAAGTGAGCTATGCAGTAAGATATATTTATTTTTTTATTTAATGCTGACATTTTTATCAAGAAAGTTGAAATATATGTTAGAAAAACAAGATGTATAAACAGTAAACCATTGAGCAGTACCCCAGATTGTTTCTGTATGTGGCTTAAGTCAGGTTAGTGGTTAAATCAATATGCCAGCCAGTAATGTTATAAAAAAAATAACAAGACAAGGACTAAGTATCAAACCCCACAAGCAAAATGATCAACAAATGAATTCCATGCCAAAAAACAAATAACTTCTGTTTTTCTCCCTTTTTTCCCAGCTCTATTTTTACTGAATTTATTAACTTGACTCCAGAATTGGTTCATTTCCTTTATTCATTGTTATAGGTGTCAAATGCTTAGAATCAAAGACTCTAATCTGCTCTCTCTAAATTACTGGCATGTTTTCCTTTTTATTACTTATCATCTATGTTTCTCTGCTAATTAAAACCACACATTAAACGAGACGATTACAGATAGACACGCGTACACACACAGAAAGAAAGAGGTAGAAATAGTTGTAGCTACAATTACCAGCCAAGCCTCTAGTGTCTCATTGGGTGTCTATTAAGAGGGGGCCAAGCTCATTGTAATGATGGCAGAGTTTAATTACTTCCACCCGGTGCCTGTTGTAAAACATGCTGATAAATGAGCCAACAGGACGGCACATCATTATTTTTCTATAGTGCCAGGCTTTTCATAGATGATGAGAGCAGAAAAGAGCTTCCCGTACCTGCATTAGCCTGCCAGTAAATTGCAGCACAGGCGAGGAAAACACATTTGGCACTAGTGAGCATGTGTATGTTGGTGAATTGTTGGTAACCCTTTGAAACTTATGGACCTATAGATGGCCTAAGAAAACACAATAATAATCTGTTCCGTAACCCATGCAAGTGCCCTGAAATTATGCCACCCATGAGATATACAGGGAAGACGAAAAGAGCAATGTCATCAATAGAAAACTGTTTTCTGTAAATACTGGTTATATCAAAGCAACTTAGATTCACACAGGTTATTGCAAACAAATACACATAGTCATAAAATGTAGAAGTTTTTTTTTTTTTTAGAGAAGAGTTGTGTGTAAATCCTCCCTGTTTAATTAAGTTAATTCTCTATCATTATTAAATTGCTGAGGCTAATATCCTCCATATTACTGTGGTCTATGATTAATCAAAATGCAAACAAGGCAGAGACTGGTTGTAGTTGGGTAGAGTCCCAACACTAAATCATCTTTATTGCACGATGAGCAGGTTTGTGTATTTACTTAAGATCCTGTACAGATGTGAAGTATATGTTTGGCCTCTGGTCAGCCACCTCTGGGTCACACAGACATGTTGAACTTTGGGTCATTGATTTACCAACTTGACCAAGATACAAAGGTGAAAAAGATGATAGCAAAATAGACTCTGAAGAACTTCAGTGATTAGAAAGACCCTCCTATCAATAACACTGCTAGTTCATAACCAAAAATATACATTCGTTTAGTGTATCTTTTCAGTTAAAATAGGTGAGATTTGTGAAAATATATTTAACAACCTTAGCCTTACCTCGTACCACCAAGTGGTGTCCTTTTCAATTATTTGTAGGTCATACTGTTATACTAATAATCTGCATTAACTTGTGCTACCTTAGGTAGGCTGACGTTGGGCGTGGGGTCATCTGGACCCTAAAAGAGCGCGCTTAACTTCTTTTTCTAATGATTTTTGATTTTCACTGGTGTCCGTGTCAGACATGAGATCCTGTCCACCTTCATCCACAATGGGATGAATAACATGTTAATGTCATGCTTGGGTCATCTGGACCCAATAAGATGGTATAAGGGTTAAAAAGCATTTGCAACATTCACACTTGAACACTAAGAAAGGCTATTACAAAAGGCAGAAAAGGGGAATCTACAAGATCTAGTTCTAGTACAGAACTTCAATTAACCTAAATGATTAGCTGTGGCCACATAGCAGCCCTCAATAGCCTGACATTTCTCAGCCAAGTTAATATTAGCATTGTGACTTTATTCAGACTTGTTGTACTGCATCATTTTCCTTTTACTGGGAGGTCTTTCTTGTCCTATTGACTGAAAATGACAATGTTTGCTGTACAAGACCCTCAGTGATTCCATAGAGTGCAGAAATGCTGATGCTAATTTAGTGGCTGCATAATGAGTTTTACATGGATTTGATTAATAGGGTGTAGAGTCGTGGTACATCAACAAATGCTACTGTGGTATTGTTCCACTTCACCTTATGTTAAATACAAATTGATTCCAATGCATTTTTAATGACTAACTAATTGGTGATTAAACTTGTAAAACATGGCCTGTTGCAGCCTTGGCAGAATCACAGGACTGTTGAGTATGAAGATGGAGTTTAAAGGGCATAGTCGTCCCCGCATCCACAACTAAATGTCACAGTTGTCTGTTAATGTGTCAACCAAATCAAACATGCACAGTGGTCGAAGGGTGCTAAGTGACAGGTGACCTTGGTGTTGTGATGGAAGACTCTGCTGCTTTTTCAGCTCTCTGATCTTGGAGTGGGAAACCCTCTCCGGTCCTGTCTAGAGATGTATGGCCAACCAATTAGACATGAAATGGCACTGACACTCACCCGGCACTTATCAAAACATGCAGCAACTACGGTATATTTGTGAATTCAAATGAAATACACTTCTTTGCCTCAGATGTATAGGCAATGACGCATACAATTGAGGGAATAGTGTTTGTATCTCTGTTTAGTCTAAGAACCTGATCTATGCCTTTCAGTTGTGTTTACTTATTTTGGTCAGATATTAAAACTGTACAAAAATGTTACAATTCACTCTTCCTTTTTCATCTGCACAACAAAAACATCTCTCATATCCCTATTGGATGAGTCATTGAGGGTCCAGACACCTGGCTGGGTAATCTGCAAAGCATCTGACCTCCCATACACTCATCTGCAGCCTTCCTACATCTATTATTGGGGCCCCACAGTGTTCCATAATGTTCTGAGTAGTCAAGCATATAAATAAAGGTGAAGCAAAATGACTGCCTCTGTCTTGACAGAAGTGCTGAACCACAAAGAACACCTTGAAGGGCATGTTAACTGTCAATACAGTTCTGTGTAAGCCCTTCTAATTAACATAAAACTAAACAGCTCCC
>NC_050527.1:2463997-2470356 GCF_002922805.2 Oryzias melastigma
TTGTGATCCGAATGGAGCTCAGTGGGCAACACATGCCTGTCAATGTCATGACAACTTTAGGGCTGGACAATGATTGGGCCTCATGCCAGCTTTACAAATACTCCAACACTGTTACTCCTTGTCCTCACATTCCCTCTTTAGCTCACCTTTTTATTACCTTTTCCACATAAAGAAAGTGTCTTTAGTTTAATGTTTCAATTCACAGTAGAGCAAAATTTGCAGCAGCTCTGGACCTGATGATTTTTCCATTCAAAGAAATTAGAGATCTTGATTTAGAATGTCTGAGCTTCACCTCCCTGTGATTCAAATTTGAATTTCTTCAATTTAGTCTTATTTATGGTGACAATTATTAGAAATAAATGGTAAGGGTTGACCTATCTGAAAGATGAGACTACAGCTCACATATTAAAAAGTTGCATTCATATATTTGTTATTACATTGAAAGGAAAGAATTCAGATGGTAATTCAAAAGACAAAGCCCCTGTGTTAAGAAAAAATGATTGTGATTTCTTTCACACAGTATGCTGGTAGGCACTGCTTAGTATGCAGTATGCTGTCTCCGAGAGTGCAGAGTAGTCTGTTGTAACTGTTGTCTGCTGGTCAACTTCCAACTTTTTGGAAAGTGGCCTAAATCTACTCTGTTTTTTATAATTACTTTTTATTTTTCACAAATAATTTTGACAAAAACTGTGGCTCTTTTAAAGTCCCCTATGTGTTGCCTATCTACCTTTGTACACCCAATACAATTTAGTGACTAATTGACTTAAGAAGCATGTCTTTGGATGGTTGGAAGCTGGAGTGTCCAGAAAAACTCATGAATTATGGGTAGAATGTGCAAACGTCACATAGAAAGGCTGAGATTCAAATCAGTGATCATTCTTCAGCTCTTATTTCAGAACCAATAAAAAAGGTTCTTTCAAAATAATTCATGAATGGGGCCTGTTTGATGAAACTGAATGCTGCGATTCTTGGTTTATGCTAATAAAAACATGTGGTTAGTTGGTAAGACAACTGTGTTACTGGGTATTGTTTCAAAAGGTTTAGGTAGCTGCATGCCTGCGTCAGCCTTGCCATGACATAAAATAATGCAGGTCAGCACGTGGGTGTGAATTTATTGTCCAAGCTCCAGTCTTTGTGTTTTCATATGTGTGCACTGATGAGCATGCATGTTAAGGGTCCATATGCTGTCCTTATTGAGTTATTGTTGTCTCTTCTTTTTGTTCTGTTCTTAAAGCACACCATACTTGCACATGCTTTTCATCTGCAGTCAATACCTATTGAGCTGTTCTTGAAAGGGAAATGACAGCTAGTTCATAACTTCCAAGGCTGATCGATAAATACCTGCAGTAGCTCAGCCCTTTATTCCTTGAATTGTTCCACTTTGCTAGAAGTCCTCTCCTAAAAACAAACATAAGCTTGACTGAAGGAGACTGTAATACAAACAGTAATTTTATCACAAAATGTGCAACAGTCTATTTCCATTATTATTATGATTGTAATATCAAGTCTTTGATACAAGCTGTTAACACTATGTAACAGTTCAGTATCAACATGTCAGACTTTGAGTTTTTAAGATAGTTTGGAAAATTCCCATATTTTCCACATTATAAGAAGCACTTAAAAACTTAAATTAATAATGACTAAAAAAAGTATATCTGGATTATTTCCGGTTGTACTTGCTGATGCTGAAACGATTTTGACGTTCTATATTTCCTCACCAGATCGCAGGTCACCTTTTATGGTCTCGCAATAGTTATTGTTATTTTTTTTTTCCCAACAGTGCGCTGTAATCTGGGTCCTGATTGGCTGTAGACCTCATCAACCAATGTCCTCAGTTGAGTGTCTCCTGTACAGAATGAGTTCAGCTGACCAGAGTTCCATAAATCTCCGATAACGAGGAGATCTCTGTTTTTGTATTCAAAAAGTTACAAGAGAGAAAAGTGTGAACATGATAATTTATAAAGTGTGTGGTGATGAGTTTTCCAGCCTTTACTACTTCTCAGATTTCACCTTTAGCAGGATAGTTTTAGAATGCAAATACCCCAATGAACAAGGTGACACTGTACATGGCGCTCTGTCAAAATGTTAGGGTTGGTGTTATACCTATTGTGAATATGCTAACACGGCTTTTTTTTTTTTTTTTTTAAGTGTAGGTTGGGAGTTAGCATAGTCACAAAGAGTGCTTTACGGTATCAGTCTGTTTTATTATACATGTTGTAAAGAAGGCTGTCAGTTACAGATGCTGTAAACATGCTAATGCTGCTAACTCTTCTGATATGACTGCGTGTAGCTTGTTACAAACAAGTTCTGGTTACTTTGAATGCAGTTCAGTCTGACTGAACAACAGAATGATCTCAGACAATTTTTGTCTCACTTATTCTGCATTATGATCCAATGTGCCTTATATATGACATAATTTTGATATTGCTTTGTGTTTTTTTGCTACGCTAATGTTAGCATTGACTTGCGATGTGCTATGAGTGGAAGAGAAGGTAAACAAAGGATTGATGGGAAATAAGCAAAGGGCTAATGTGCCAACAATCCTACCCTAAACATATTTGGAACTTTCTGCCACTCTGCAGAAAATGTCTTGAAAAAAATACAACACAAGCTTTTTTATTTTTGGCTAAACACAACATTATACTAGCTAAAAACCACTGAAAAAATATTGTTTTTCAGTTCATTTTTATGCAGATTAAAGTAGATTTTAGTTCAGTTTTCCTGTGTTTTAGAAATTACAAATTTAAATTATTTTTACTTTTTTATAGCTTAACGTAATCACAGCCTGGAATTCTCAGAGATCCCCACTGGTTTACACTAAAGTCAGAAGCTATTGTGACAAGGAATCTCTGAAAGCTAAGAGCCTCCAGCTAAGGAGAAAAGAAAAAAACTTAGATGGTGGGGGGAATAAATGATAAATATCTTTGTGTTTTTATTTCAAACATTAGGAAGGAAAAAAACTCCCTTGTGAAGCTTTCAATGCTGAACTCTGCCTGCGTCCGGCAGCTACCAGCCGGCAAGCAGCTGTGGCTCCAGCACTTTGCTCTGTATCTATGACTCCTCTTTTTTGATGCTTTCTCCCTCGACCTCCCGTTCAAAGCAAAGTTGGCTCCTTATTTATGTGCAAATTTGCTCTTAGGCCCTACGAGGGTGGCGCGCATGCTGAATCTCTCCTTTCTGGGCTTTAGCAGATTATCCCGCTGCTCCCTTTGGTCCCTGTCGCCTTAAGCCCAGCTGCCCCGACCTTTTGTCATTGAGACTTTCTCTTCTTGCCTTGGTGTCTTTCTTTACCTCTTCTCTCCCCCTTTCACCATCTTTCTGCATACCCCCTCCATTTCGCAATGCCTAAACTCTCCCATCCCTCTGAAGACGCCATCACCCCACCAGCTCCTGATATTCCTTCTCCATCTCGTCCCTTGCCTCTCTCGTTCATCTCCCACCTCCCTCTTCTCTCCCTCCTTTGCTCCGTCTCAAAGGGCCATTATATCGTCTCTTTATGGACAAAGGACCCTGGAGAGACAGAGGGAGAGAGGGAAGAGAATGAACATGGCTGGTGCTTTGCTGCTCTCTCATTCATAATCGATTTAAAGTGGCCCACGTGGAGCTCTGAAGGCTAATCGATAGTCTTTTTTTCTCCTTTTTTTTTTTTTTCTTGCTGGTCTTTTTTTCTTGACCGTCCATTTTGTTGCTGACTCTGAGAAAACACGATAGAGGAGTGAAATCGAGGGATGGGGGACAGGGAGGACATGTTGGGAGAGGACACCCCCTGATAACTTACCTCTAGGGGTTGTTGAGTATTGATAAATATTTGTGTTTTGAAGTCAGGCCAGTTCAGCTGAAGAACCCACTCCAATGAAATGGTGTTTTTAACATGCTCTTGCAACATTTTTCCACATGGTTTTGGAAATATATAAAGAAAAATACAATTAGAATTATATTTCTGAGGAGCAGATGAAGAAAATCCAGTTTAAAAAACTTGCTGTTGTTGCGCAAAATCTACAATCGGTAGGTGAAAAGCTTCCTATATGTTCAGTTCAGATGCATCCACTTGCAGACAAATAGATCTAAATATGTATTTGTTTCCCTCATCTGAACTAGCATCTGGCTCCAACCTGTTTGGTTGGATAATTCCAATATTTCTCAACATTTTTTTTTGCACAGTTAATGTTAGGTGGGGTTGTAAGTTAGCGGGGAGAGTGTGTAAACAAGGGGATGATGGGAAATGAAGGTAGATTCATTCTGCAGCAACAGTCCTGCCCACAACTCGGAGATGAATTTCTGATGAACTCCTGCCACTCTAGAGAAAATGACTCAAGTTTTTGGATTTTGGCAAAACTATAAAAATAAAAAACTATTGGACGCTTTGACAATAGATCAAAAGATGATCGGCGTGGCACTTTAAGTTTGTGCATGTGGGTGGGTTGTGTATGTGGGTATGGGGGGAGTGTTGTGTTAGAGTAGGGGATTGGAGCTTAGAAAAAAAACAGAGAATGTAATCAAGCAGTGTGACCTCCGCCAGCCCCATCTGTATCCCTACACCATCCTTTCATCACATGCCACCCATCCCACACGATCACCCCTTTTCTCCTGCAGGTGCTTCCCTGCTGGGTGAGGTTGCTGAGCAAACAGAAGACAAAGAGTTGACTCCCTCTCTCCCTCACCTCACAGTGTGAGTGCATGGGTGGATTTTGGCAGAATCAGCCTCCTAAGCCACTTCATTGTATTCTTCACCATCTTTCTCCTCTCACCTCTGCCCTTTCTCTGTCTTTTGCTGTTCTAATATCTTATGTGTCTGGTTTCTGTCTCAAAAAATGGTCTCCAATGCTAGTATATAAAAAAACAAATATCACGGTGTACATGTGTATTTTAGTTTTTGGTAGAAATTGACAAGCGACTCTATTTCCATAAACCTTTGATGAGATTTCAACAATGTTTAGGAATCGTATTTTTTCCCCCCAACTCTTTCTGAGTATCAATACAAACATTTCATGTTTGAAATACAAGCAATACTGCACTGATTCAGATCTAGAAACTCCAGTTGAATTGTTTTGAGATGAAAAGATGAAAATTTGTAGTTTGATTTGATGTCACATTGTAGTTTTAAGCAAGGAAATCATCCGATACTTTGAACAGCTGTTCTTTTTGGGGCTGTGTTGGCCCAAATGGGCACAACTGAGCATGGACCAAAAGAAGAAGAAAATTCCACCCAATTTTAGTGTAGCATACAGTTTTTTGAAAATCATAAATCAATAAGCACCTGCACCTCCTCGCATTGAAACATCTGCTTCCACATTATTTTCCAGCTTCTGCTGGATCTCTTCTGATTGGTGCTAACTTTTTTTTTCTTGTTCTCTTTGCTTTTCTTGCATTCGTTGTTTTTACCAGTTAGTACTTGTGGTGGCATTGATACAATAGCTTTAAACACATTCCCACTGTCTTGATTTTGATTGGAAAACTGAATGATGTTTGACTTATAATTGCCAGTTAATTATGACCAACTGATATTTTCACAGATTGTCATACAATATTAGATTTTTTTTAGTATAAAATATTCTTTTAAAACAATAAAATCTTAAAAAAAAATCTTTTTAAGCAAATTTATTACCTGTACTTGTTGTTGAAATGACATTAAAGAAATTCATTTATTAATTGTATTGTAAACAAAGTACCCAAAAACCAAAGCAACAAACCGCAATTTGAGCTGATAACTTTAACTCCTCTTCTTTGCCTTACATGCCTTTATAACTAGTCATTTAACTAACTGTTCCTTTGTTGTCAACCCCAACAACATAACGTTGAAACGATTACAATGAAACAGCAATAGAACATTTCCCTCCTTTTATACAAGCTCATTGTTAACTGTATGTGGTAATTATGTTTCCACTTCATTTTCTCCGTCACTTTATTGGTCTCCTAAAAAGCCCTTAAAATATAAATGACAGACAATAAAATGGCAGTAAACGTTGCAAATGGGTATAAATGACTGTCCATGAAACACGGATGCTGACAGGTACTGTCAGACTGCAGGAGGTTCGGAAGGAGAAGAAATAGTAGAGACGGGGATAAAGGGGGGAAAAAGCAGATGGATAAACATACAGGGAACGGTGGGAGAGGATGCAGCCCAAAGGCAAACTGCTCCCACGGGCCTTTGTTTGTTGTGTCTGCGCTGGACCATTGTTTCGGTCCCTATTAACCTCTTGGCCCCCTGTGCAAGAGCGGGAAAGGGAGGGCGGATTCAAAATGACAGACATGGCCCAGTGACATTGGAGGTGAGGAGTGGTTTTAACAAGGGCTTAGGGGCAATGGGGACCCTTGCTGTCTGGCTAAATAAGAGGGGGTTGCATGTGAGAGTGTGTCTG
>NC_050527.1:2470592-2475807 GCF_002922805.2 Oryzias melastigma
AAAGGAAAAACATAGTTTTAAGAATTTAAGAACTAAAGCTATTTCATATTTTACCAGAATACTTTTTTTTACATTAAAATAAATGTAACGGTAACACTTCAGATGAGGAACTGCAAAAAGCTCAATACGTTAACAAAGATTGTTAGTAAAGTTGTTAAGCTTGTAAGCAGGTTATTATCATGGTCTTTGTAGACAATGGCCTCACTTTAGATGTTTATTAGTCTTACCAAGTGTGTTGATGAACCTTATTAGGCTTAATAAATGTCATACTAACACCCTATAAACACATTAATAATGTTTGTTAATGCGTTAATAAAGCTTGTAAAGGAATTTTATTATAAAGCGTTACCAATTAGGAGAAAATTGTCTTAATTGATGCTTGATATAAATGTTTAAATCATACTACAGATAGATCTAAAGGAGCTCTAACGACTAACTCCAATTTAGTTTTTTGTTTTTTTATATGTTCTAGTTGTATTTTTCTGATTATGCAAAGACATATGTTAAGATGATTCAATTTTAAATAGCTTTTCTGATTATTTCTGTACTCATGTTGTTGTGAATCAGGAGCAGACACAAAGATACCATTGGAAAAAAGCTTGTAAGTGTGACATACAAGTTAATACAGATACCCACAGCTCCCTGCTCCGCTCTATTCTCATGTACCACTTGCAGACAAATAGATCCATCTAAGTCGTTGTTTTTCTCATCCAAGGTGGTGTTCGCTCACAACTGTACGGCTGGAAAAACTCCAGTATTACTCGCCATTTTTGTTGTACCAGTAATGTTAGGTTGGTACTGTGAGATGCGTTAAAGTCCCACTCCAACTATATATATATTTTTTCTATTGTAAATAGTTCCCAGTGGTCTTTTAATTATGATTATGCATTTTTTTTTGGCCTAATTTTGGGTTATGGGCGGGACTGTTAATGCCGGAGTTGGCTCCACTAATTTCCCATCAGACTTTTGTTTACACAATCTTCCGGTAGCTCATAGCCTCTCACAAGCTCAAACTAGCATTAATGTAGCAATATCAGAACTATCCAGGTGTACAGTTTAAAGCCATATGGCATCTTAGATAAAGGAAAATGAATATGATAATGGATCAATTTGTCTGCAAGTGGATGTATCAGAATTGTTTCTGAGAAAGGAGACTTTGCCCTCCACCTTTCACAGTTGTTGAGTCACAAACCCGAGCTTTTTCAAACCACAGGTTTTCATCTGCTCCTGATCTATCATGGTCTGCAGAAAGAAAGACTCAGAAATGCAATTTTATCACAAGAACACCAAAAACCTGATTTTCATTAGAGTGGGTCTTTAAGCTAGTGGGAGAGAGTATAAACCATGGTGCCCAAAGTGGGGTCTGTGGGCCAAATTTGGCCAGCCAAAGGCTATCTTTTGGCCCGCCAAGTCGTGGCTGCGGAAGCCATGGAGTGTTCAGTTAAAATATCACACACGTTTCCCATTGATTCTCTATGGTGTTCCAAAACTCTATGGCTGTAATTTACTTTCAAACTCCAGGTGGCGCTGTTAGCATTTCTTTTGTCTGCCACTACGGGTGAAACAACCCCTAAGTGAGTCAACTCTGGGCTTTTCTTTTTTTTGTTAGAAATTCCCAAGATCCTTCACTGTCACTGGGTGGTGGAAAATGGGGGCAGGCTTACTTTAGTTGGTGGCAATTTCTGATGAACTCCTGCCACTCTGCAGAATCTATGTCTTAGAAAATGACAGGTTTGTGGATTTCGGTTAAAAATGGCATAATCACATTGAAGAGACCACTGGGAACGCTTTTAAAATAGATCAAAAGATGAACAGAGTGGGACTTTAAGAGTCTGGGGGCAGACCAAAATGGAAATAACACAAGTAAGGACTGTAGATGTTTAGACTTTCAGAACTTCAGATGAGCTTGTCTATTTTTTAAACTCAGATATGGAAAAAAAGTTTCAAAAATAAATTGAAAAGCAGGATTTATGATATAGGTAGACATTCCTCACTGGTTTTGAAAAGCAGATGACTTTTATCCCTTACAAGTCACTGACCTTCGTGGCTGAATGTAGCATTGCATGAGTGTGTCACATTAAGAACCCACAATGGAAAGGCTTTGGTCCTTTTTGCATGAAAACGCACCATTTATTCCAAACAAAGAATGCAGGCTCTGCCTCCTGTTCAAGTGTCGCCGGATTGAGAGAACACGGTCAGACACCCCTGAGAGTCTTACCTGAGCTTTAGTCAGGAATGAACTGATAGCACTTTGCCACACATTGAGAGTCAGTAGGAGGGGGGGAGCTGCAGGAATGCACCCCTAAGAGGATGAACCATGGGATTTAGAGTCCAGTGGATAGGCCAGAATGTCTGATATACAAGGTAAAAGTCCTATGGATCAGATGAAGCTGTCAAAGAGGGTACTGAGAGGAAAGAACCACAGGGAGAGGGAGCATGGAGATGGAGGACAGGCGGAGAAGCTGGACGGATCACAGAGGCATAGAGCTTAGGCTGAGGATCAGAGTTATTTTACAGGAAACTGACAAAAGGTGGGAAGAAAGAAAAAGAACTGTGTGTGTGACTTGACGATCAATGAGTTGAAGAAACAAAGTTTTCCACAAAATAATTCCCACAAAGATTTGACTAAGAGAATTTACTTAAGTCTCTTTTAGCTCAATTTATCCTGAAAGGCAAACAGTTGAGAAACCATTGGCTGCTAATTTCAGGAATTCAGCAAAGACAGAAGATGTTCGGAGTAAGAATGTGTAATGCATTAGGTGGTGAAGATTTCTCTTGATAAGACACATGAGCAATGTCGTATATGTCCTTGTGTGTCTTGGCCTCAGTTTGTGGAACTGGGGAAAGCAGTGTTAAATTACGCAGAAAGAGTTAGTGGGACCCTGTCAGGATGTGGCACGGCATTGGGGAGAAACAAGCGGATGGACGTGGCACTAGTTTGTGCCCCCCGGAGTCCTCTGTCAGGCCACATGACCACATTGTTTGAACTCATGCTTACTTACACACCAGCTGCACTTACACACACACACTACAATGAAATATGATTGATTTTGGTTCCAATTTCCGATTAAAATCAATTAAGGTGAATTGGATATGTAAATTTGTGAGATTTTCTAAACATTTTCTCTGATTTTGAGGAGCTACTTTTTCCTTTTGATCAGTAGTTTCAAAAACTGCCTGCATGATTGCTCCGTTTTTCTGTTGCCAGTTTGACATTTTCGTGGCTCCTTTGTAACTATGACATAAAGGCTTTGTAGAAACTATTTTTTTCCTCTCTTGGGTGACTGTAGTTGACGCCTGTAAAGGTCTCATTGTGTTCAGTTTTGCAAACTTTTGAGAAAAATGTGTTAGAAGAGAAATGTTAATGTTTTGTATTCAGTGTGTATAGGCTAACATTTTTTAATCAATTTATTCTCACATAATGTTAATGTAGGATTATATTATCATTTAATATAAATGTATGTGTGGGCATATGTTTAATAAATGCTCTTAGAAGAGAAGTTTCTCCCACAAAACAAATTCCTTGTAATGTGTTGAGTTGTGTGGACATGTCCTTGTATTTCCTTGTCTTTCTGCTCTTTTGTCCATACTGTCTTATTGGTTCAAAGTACTTAAATTATACCATTAAAACTTCAACGTGGGGATTGATTAGACTGCACTGAACAGCATTGAGATGGTAGATTGGTGTTTGGTACATATAATGCTCTTGTTTTTTAGTCCCAGTTTTTGCAAACATCTGCTGCTTTTGTTTCTCTAACGTGGTCACATAAAAGATTAAATTGAACCTTTTTTTTTACCTGTTTTTACAAGACATTCAGTTTTTTTTTATTGCAAAATATTGATTAACAAGATGCAATTCGAAATGCAGAAGGAGAATGTGTTTTAAAAGCAAGTATACCAATTTGTTACAGGGTATTTACAGGACAATTACAGGAATTTGCAGACTATAGAAGAAAGGTGGTTTCTAATCAAGTTGCTGACGAAATCCTGAATTCAGTTTAGTTGAGTAACCTTTATGTTTGGCAATTGAGAATCATTTACTTAGTAAAACGGTGAAGATATATGTCAAAATGCACCATAAAAGTAGTAACTATAGCCATAAATGTGTTAAAAATCCAAGTACCATTTAAAAACAGCTTTACAAATGAAGACCAATTAAAATAATGTAAATAACTTTTAAAAAAAAGTATATATTACACTAAACTTTCCATTGGTCTATTAAAGTCTATACATTAAAAAAAAAAAACATTCATAAACCTGAGATATAACCTGTAACATCCAGACGACGTACCTTTTCATAAAGTGCAAATCTGAGTAGAACTCAAAATTAATTTTACTTAAGACAAACTTAAACATTCAGAGTACTTTTACTACATCTTCATTAGTACAACTTTTCAAAATTTCCTGTTGAGCATTCCAAACTTTTACCCCAACAAAAGAAAAACGTGTCTCTCTTTTCAACTTGAACCTTAAAATCATATTTGCTCCTATAATTTTCATCTTCTGAGGTAAAAAGAAATAACTTTTGCAGACTCTCTGGCATCTATTTTGTTCTCTTATAATTATTATTACTATTTTTTTTACTTGTATCGAGCTTTTCTACTTTTTGTCTTTTATTACTAAGTCTTTTGGGTCAAGCACATTCACACCTTATATAATTTACTATTTTTACTGTGTTTGAATAATCAATTAATGCTCAAATAACATAACAAATTGGTTCATAGGTTTCTTACCTAAAACAAAACCTAAAGAAACTATACCTGCATGCACTTTTCAGTGAGGGTTTCATCTGTGAGTTTTAGGGAAAAGTTCAATCTTCATAAATAGATCATTTTTAAACATTTCTTTAATTTATAAGATTTTTTTTATATAAAAAAGGTACACTCTTATCCCAGCATACATCTCTAATTTGATACTGATTACTGCTTTGGATTTTCCCCTTTTGAGTGTCACTGCAAGATTCGCTGTAATGCCTACTGCACCCTCTACTGCATGTGTCTGTGCAGGGAGATGGACATATTTGAGAACCTATCACATGTGGAAGCCGAGGCGTTTGTCTCTAGGGCACTGACTGACCAAACAAACGAAGCTTTGCTGTGTCCAACCTGAATCTCCACTGACATGTCGCTCTGGCTCCTGGAGAATATAATTCAACATGATTGGCCAACTCTGCTGGAAGGCATGATTCTGCTCTGTCCAGCAATGTACATTACTG
>NC_050527.1:2476012-2479451 GCF_002922805.2 Oryzias melastigma
TTTGTCCACCAAGTTCTTCCTCCCTGATGGTATTTTCCATCACGCATTGTGTTCTTTTGCACATTCTTGCAAATGGTGTCTTATCCAATATGTGCTTTAGTTCCTGCTCATGACACACATTGCTGTGGGCTGGACCTGAAAGCATGAGGGTTTCTTTTTTTATTGAGTATCTGCTGTGCCTCTGGATGCCCTTCAGGTCAGACAAGCTGGAAGATGTGCTCTGCTTACATCATCCACGACCAGTCCCTTCTTGGAGCACTTCGTCTCTACTGAATCCACCTGTTCATTCTCTCATACGTGGATTATTTTCAGTATTTGACTATACTCTAGTTCTTTAGCATTTATGATTTATTTTGTGATTTATGCAAGTGTATAGTTTAAACTGCATCTTTAAAGTCTCATTTCTCGGGTTCGGAGTTCTTGCAGCTCTTTTAGTATCACTCATTAATTTTTTTGTCAGTGAGATTTGGTTCTGCATGCATAAAGAAATGCTGTAAACCAGTGATCCCCGACCCCTCTGCTGTGGACCATTACTGGACCATGGGTTACAAATATTTAAAAAAAAAAAATGTGCTAACTTAGATTATTTCATTTTAGTTTATCTTCTGATCCTGAAGGAAGTTTTATTTTGGGAAAACTGCCGGATTCTGTTCACAATATCCGTTTTGGTCATGTGAACTGCATGACTACCTGGATTGTTAGCTTAAAAGCTAACTGTTACGTTCTGCTGTTGCTGCTTGGCCTTTTTTCCATCAAGACCTTTGGCTCACCTGGCAGGTGTGGCCAATGTCCCATAATTGCTGCCTGCTTAAGGTAGAAGAGGCCACACCAAGACAGGCAGGAGAAGCAGGCTGGAGTTTAGGTTGAGTGGTGCTGGATTTGTTTTGGACTGTTTTATCCCTTTTTTTGTCCCCAGCAATTCTAGATTGCTGGGTTTTGTTATGTTAGTTTGGGGTTGGACCTTAGCAGACTTTAGCAGGGAGCTGCTGACTCCAGCGGTCGACCTTTATTTATCCATCACACCTTAAAAGTCAGACGTAGCTGAAGCTAGAGTCTGGTTGTTAGCCTCCACTTTGACGTTAAAGGGAAAATCTTCATCATAAAGTTTAAACCAGCCACAAACATTTACAGAGAACAAAGATTCAATCAATTATAGTTGCTGATTGGTGGGAAACTTGTAAAACGAAAATTTGAGAATTTTCCTACAGCAAGGCTGACTTAGGTAGACATCCATTCATAAACTTTAGCACAGAAAATGTTACTTTGTTTTAAAAACAGCCCCAATGAATGAGGTTTTGTGTAAATACCAAATATGATCAATCTTTTTTGCCCTGATGATTGGATGATTGGAGCATGGATTTAGTATGAAAATGCCATTCAATTGGGGGGGAAATCATGTGATGTTTCTTTTATGTAATTTTTTTTCCAATTAGGAACAACTTGAACAGCTTTGTTTCATTGAATTTTTATCATCTGTATAAAAAGATCTTACAATATTTCTAGACTTTTTATAGTAGCATTTTATTTTAAAAATTGATTTCCAGAATCCAGGAGCTTAAAAATACCGACTTTTGCCCCGTTCAGTCCTGTCTGTGAAAATTTTGTCTAATTTAAACCGGTCCGTGGCCTAAAAAAAGGTTGGCGCCCACTGCCGTAAACCTCTTAATTTTTCAATGTATTGAAATATCTTCCTAACTGGTATCATAGTCAACAAAGGGCTCATACAGTAGGACAATAAGAAGGTGATTAATGAACCATTCCATATGATGGTGTAATGTATCTTGTCTTAGTTATTTCCCCCAGCTGAGAGCCAGGGTGCTATCATCACAGGCCATACCACATCATCGTCAAGGTGGGGGGAGAGAGTAGGTTATCACTGCGAAAGGGGATGTAGAGCGAAGCCGATTATCCCGTAATTAACACTGATACGTCCCTCATGGACAATGTCCCATCTCATCAGCGGGCTGCTGCGTCTTAATGTTAGGTGCTAACTGCCTTCCTCGCATATGTCAGTCCTCGTTAAGGGACTGTGTCATGTGGTAAAAGTCTTTCCGCTTAATGGCTTGTAAAAAGATGGTTAACACTCACAATTTGGCTTCCTTTTTTTTTTCTTCAGGGTGCCACAGTGAGATGACAGTTACAGTATGATCGAGCACTCTTGGGAGAATTTAATTGCAGGCTGAGTACCTTGGTGTTTGAAATGAGAAACTTGATAGATGGCACATGATGGGGCCCTTAGCCGTGTGTTACAATGTTAAACTGGTCTTGTCCCAATTTGGTTACAATTGGTGCCTTAGGCTAAGTGTCTTGCCAGTCACTGATGAAATTATTTCAGGTTAAAATTATTATCTTTTGTTAATAAATTATTTGTCTGACTGGTTTGATGTATTAATAAAATATTTTTCACTACAGCTATTCCATAACCAATCGCAGGTGAGGGCACCTCATCAGCAGCTCCCATATCTAAAGAAATGTTTCCGTCTTTTGAACTTTGCTTTTGCATTCATTAAACAATAACCAGGACTTAGAAGCTTAAGTTTATTTAGCCATTAGTTTACAAGGCAGTGAAAGCAAATGAACTGTCACGGCCCTGTGTGTGCGATTGTGAGTTTGTGTGACGACTTGATAACTGTAAAAATTCTTCCACTGTCAAGAGTAGAGCATCTTTTCCTCTTTGCGACTTCTCACCCCCCCTCCTCCTCCTCCTCCTCCATCCATCTATGCATTTGTGGTATATTATGAAAAAAGCAAACATGATTATTTTTGATTTCCCGTTTGCCTGAGCAGTACATTTGGCCCACCCCTCTCTCTCCCGACCCTCTTGATTGAAGGCTAATGAAAAAGCTGTCCTGAGCGTCGCTCCCTCCTTGTATCCATTAAGAATAATTAGACGGGAACAATTTTGATGCCTGTAACCTCGGCGAGTGTGGCTAATGGTGTTATAAATTGCTCCTTGTCCTGGGCCCTGCAAGCATTGGCGCGCAGCGGTGGGGGCGAGACGCTTAATTCAAAAGCACTCTGTCAACAGCACTGATTTGTGTGGTTAATGAGAGCGTTTAAAACAACAGGCGCAGCTCATGCATCCTAATGCTGATGGCAGGAGCAGGTTCGATAAAGAGGCTTGTCCACCATAATTAGCCACGACAAACGCCCAGGATTAAGAGACAGGGGGCCGAACACTGCGCTCCCTCTTAAAATGAGCCCATGTTTGCTCGCACTTTCCCCGCCCGTCTCTGACTGACACTCTCCTTATATCCTCTTTAACAGCATGACTAAATACATTTAAATGTTATCTGTCTCTTTTGGTGTGACAACTTTTAATGCTGCTTTCTTGTTTTATTTATTTAGTTCTCTGTTTGTTTATTTCAAAATATGTAGGTTTCCAAGCAAAGGAGGACAGTTTAAGTCTGGACAGGATCTGTGGGGAAGGATACGGAGC
>NC_050527.1:2480401-2510077 GCF_002922805.2 Oryzias melastigma
AATGGACTTTTATTCTGTTGCAGCCAGCCATGAACCACTAATGCTGGAAGCAGAAAAACGTATTTGGGGAACCCCCTTTTTTTATTACTAAACTATTGATATATGCTGCAGACCCATAAATACTGCAAACAGAGAGTTGACAGCATATTCACATATTGATATTTTTTCCTGTCCCTGCTTCAATCTCTGTTTATTTTCACTGTAATGTACTCACCCTTGTGTATTTTGTAAATAATTAGATAATTGTTCTGTCTTTTCAACGCTGACTTTTTTTTTTTTTTTTTTACCTGACTGGCTGTCTTTGAAGCTTAACCATAAAGGGTTGAGTTAGTGGTGTGCCTGTGGGTTAAAGCCCTCAGGCTGTGAGGAATGAGTCATACAACTGTAGCAAAGCATCAAATATGTCCCTTTTTTTTATTGTCCCGAAGAACAAGAACGACATTTCAAGGGTTTTCTCACTACTGGTATGTGGTGATTACAACAAAAGGGAAAAGAAAAATCAAAAATATTAACAGAAACATTTTCTCAACATCTTAACTGATATAATAAAAACAGTTTCAAGTAGTGAAACATTTATCTTTGCCAGTGGTGTGTGGCCAAAAAAAAAGTCTCTAATAGATTTTAATCAGCTGCTTTCTGCAAGTCCTAGAAAATACTGTCTTTGTAATGGATGGAAAAGCAGACAGTGACAAAGCTAGGCCCACTTTAAAAGGTGTTCAGTTCCCCTGTAAATGCGTACTGACAAGATTAATTGAGCATTGCCAGCGGTGAACTCACACCTCAAAAAATGGGAGCGTGCACACAGACGCAGCTGTTGTCACCATGGTGCACACACCCAAAGCGTCCGAGCACAAACGAACACACGAAACGAGAACAAATTGTGTTCATAATCACAAATTAAAGTTTGTATACGTACAAGTCTGCATGCCATTGTTCTTGATTAGATGCGCAAACACACACACATGCACATCTCTGTTGGCCTCTCTCAACCTACTTCCACGTGTCTTGCCCAACACAAATGACTTGATAGGCAGTTAAATACAAGGGTCGAGGGTTAAATGAACACCGTTGTTTATGAGGATGCAGTGTGAATCCATTTGCATTCTAATATTCCCTCAATTCTGAAGACACACTCATGCACACGCACACACAAGGCCCGCTATGGGCAGGAGGGAGGGTGTAAGAGGAGGGGAGATGACTGGTAGACGGCTTGTTTTAAAATCCCATTATCAAGTTATTTATGGAATTCATGGCCTGACAACCTCTTTGACCTTGTTTTGTTAAACATGAACCAGACACGATTCCAGCACGTGGTCCTGCCTATTAGCTTTTGTTTTCAATAGCCTTAAAATGTCAGCAACTTCAATCACCCTTTGGGCAGCTTTCCACTTGTGTGTTTTTGCTCTCATCAAAAGGACACATGGAAAACATGCACAAACACACCTTTTCTTGAAGATGTGTGTGCAAATAGCAGCCTTCCATGCAGATAATCTGCTTCCATACAAGGAGATTAGGAGATATGCATTTCAAAATGCTTCAACATAAACAAACACAGACGAAATAAAATCAAGATTTTCACTCTTTACTTTTGATTTAAAAAAAAAAAAATCAAGGATCCCGACAGTAAGTCCAGACAGGACCCCATTACCTAGTGCATTTATTTGGAATTTATTTTATTCTAATTTCATGAGTTGACCAACAGACAGATATTTCACGTCTCCATGATATCTTTTCTCTAAATGCTGCATTAAAACAAACTTGAGGATTAGACCCTAAAACTTAATGCATTTCCTACACTATAGGTCAATTTGATTATAAAGATCATTGTCAATGAATGGGCCGAACTGTTAGGGACATTAAGTAAGACAGTCAGACTTTATTAAATATGTTCAGAGCAACTTTAGAACTTTTTTGTGTAACACATTATATCTTAGCTGCGTTTGCCTACTGTATTTACAATACCTGTAAGTCCTGACCTTGTTAGCAACTGATTCAGCTAAAACAAACATTACCATGACCACACTAACTCCCAACCAGGCTAGTAACATGCATTGACTGTATAAGAGAGCTGGACTGAGCAATCCCCAAACCACCCTTGTGTTCCAAATAGGAAAAATCTAACTTTTATAGACAAATAAACGGCTATTACTCAGTTGTTATATTTTTTAGAATAACTATTCTCGTTCTAATACATTTTTTAAATGTTTTTTTCTTATTTTATTTTTATTTTTTCAATTTTTTTATCTTTATCACAAGTTATTCAACTGACCAATCAGATGCCTCAGTAAAATCATGTGGTGCCTGTTGACCTCCCCACCTCGAACGTCTGACAGATCATTTTAGGTCGGATGACAGTGGAAGGAGTGTGGATTTCAAACGAGCTAGCCCCTCCCTTTTTTTTTTTTTTTTTTTTTTTAAACTTGTCACGAGCTAACTCCTGACTGGTGACAGCAGTTGCCATAAAAACGTCCCTCAGACTGACTTGGACCAATCACTGTTGTTTGGCTCCAAAATGGCGACATCTAAATCGTGAACGGAAGTAATATAGAGGGCTCTGGATTATAAGCCGCACTGTCGTTTTTTTCTTTTTTTTTAGATTTTCAAGTGCACTAAAGTACAAAACACAGTAGTTGATACAGTATACAGAAAATACAGTATTTTTATTGCCATATAAGACTTCTGCTAATCATCTCCCATAGATTTTACCTTTAACTCCTCCTAACTTGTGCCAGCATCCAGGTTTTCAGTAGACAGTTCTGTTCCATGGCAGAACGAAGAGCTTACCAGATTTTTAGCCTTTTTTCTTTTTGTTTGCTCACAAATTTCTGAGCAGTACCACTGGCAAAGAGCAAGTATTTGAAGAGGGCAAATGTAAAATCGAGTCACAGTCTGCCCCTGTGAGTCTTACATTATTTAACAAGGTCCCAGCTGTGAGGAAGAGAAGATTAAATCCCCTACATTCTAACATATGCCAACTAGAAGAGAGTAGCACCAGTGTGGGCCAGTGCCACCAGGCAAGAGAGAGAAAGAGAGAGAAAATCAGACTAAAACAACAACAGGGAAGCACTCCTCGTGTACTCAATGGTACTTTTCCAAACCCTTTGGAGGGATCAAACCCTAACGCTAATGAACTTAGCAATCAAATAGGAACTTTTGGTATGCCACAGGCCGAACTTACTCAGGCAGTGTCAATCCATTATGTATTGGCTGAGAATATATTAAATTGTGTTTGAATTAAAAAGATTATCCTTGGCTTAGTGAACCAGCAGCAAAAGGGGCCAAATCGTAACAAGTGAATATTTATCTTAGAAATTTTTATTTTTTGAGAGCTCTTCAGGAACCACTCATTTTTCAAATCAAAAGCCTGTTTTATTAAGAATATTCCTTTGCATTCAAATAGGATAAAATCAAGATTTTTTTGTGTTTTAACAATAAAAAGACTATGCCCAGTATGATTAATAACAAAAGATATGCATAAAAAGTACAACTTTCATAATAATAATTAACTAAAGCAAAGGTCATAGTCTGATTATTGTCCAACTTTACTGAGCCATTATTCTGTGCATTTTGTGTATTATTTAACACTGTTTAGTTTTTAATTTAATATGCAGTTTATTTTAAACAGCATACAGTATGTCAGCTAAGTAACCACCTCATTGAGTTTATTTATTCCGTAAAAGTTTTAAAATGTTTTTGCATAACCATAATTAGCTATTGGATAATCAGCTACGCAATACAGATTAAAAATGAATTGTCAATACCATATATCAATCCCATTCTTGGATGTTTATTCCATCCTATGAATTGTATTTGCTTAAAAACAAAGCTTTGTGTTTCTGCTTCTTCCCAGCATTCCTCTCTGCTTGCTCTCATTTCTGTATATTTACCAGAAGCATTCTAAAGCTTTTTTTTCTTTCGATATTCAGCCTAGCTCTGCCAGTACCACACCTGCTGTTATAAACGGTACTCTCTTGTTTCCATTCCGCAGTGAAACTCCCTCCCTGTATTCATAGGTGGTCCGTAGTGTATCTTCTGCTGAGACTGTGCTCCTCTCCCTCCGCTCCTCATGTTAGTCATGTAACTGTATGGGTGTGTGTAAGTGTGTGTGTGTGGTGGCAGTGCTCCCCAGCGTAGTGTTGGCCTCAGGCAGCACAAGGTAACATCAAACGATTCTTTTCTTTATGACTTATTTATTTATTATCCCAGCTCACTGTATGTGTAGGAGAGCAGAGAGTTTGTTCTTGAATGGGCTTGTGTGCATTTGTCACTGTTGCCCCTGTGTTTTCATTCGGTGTTTTTCAGACATTGCCACTGGTTGCACGAACGCCCTCCATGGTGCTAAGCAAATGAAGCAGGAGATGGTGGGGATACTGTATTCAAAAGAAAATATTTGTTTAAAAAAAATCTTCACATCATGTAACTACCATTCCAGAGCAGACAAATATACAGGAACACATAAAGCTGAAGAAGAGATATGTTCATTGGAACTGTCACCTTGGGTGAGAGTGATTTCCAAGGCTGGCTTCTTGCCATGCACTCTGGGATCACTTCACATATGAGAGACCCGCTGCAGTACTTTAACATACAAAGGGCTTCGGGGGTGAAAATATGACAAACAAAATCCTCCACAGCTGGCAGACGCGCCAATAAATTCCAGAGCAAACATTCTCATATATTTCATTTTTACTATTCCACCAATGTTTTTCTTTTTCCTGTTGATGTAATTCAATTTCAAAGCTTTAATTTGATTTATATTTAAAGTCACACTTCAATCATCTTTACTGTAAAAGCATACTCATTGGCCTTTAATTATTATTATAGTTTTTTTTTGCCAAAAAACTTAAAAACTGTCTTTTTCTAAGACAGTTTCTGCATAGTTGTACTAGTTCAGTAGAAATTTGCATCCAAGTTGTAGGCATTGACATATACAGAGATGGACAAAGCACGGATGTGACACCTATAGAAAATACTTTACCTCCGGTTCCAGCAAAGTGAAGTCAGTTCAGTGGCCATTTTTCTGCGGTACGGATTTCGCCATTTTAGAACCAGTTACTAAGCAGTGATTGATTCTTATCAGTCTGAGTCAAAATTTCTATGGCAACCACTCTTGCAAATCAGGAGTGAGTTTGTTGGAAGCATGCTAGGTTAGAATCTGTCAATCAAACGTGGGGGTCACCGGGCCCGACATTCTTTTACTTAGGCATCTGATTGGTCAGTTTATAACTTCCGATAAAGAAAACCCATCCCCTGGGTGAGCGGTGAGCTGCAGACAGAGCCGCACCCGTGAACCATTTGGTGGTTTAACCCCCCAGTCCAACTCCTTACTGCTGAGTGTCAAGCAGGGAGGCACTGGGTCCCAGTCTTACAGTCTATGGTATGACTCGGCCGGGATTTGAACCCACGACCTTCCAATCTCGGGGCGGACACTCTACCTCAAGGCCACTGAGCTGGTAAGGTAAAAGTTTTGTAAAAATGTCTGGGACCCTATGTAAGAAGAATAGTTGAAACTGCCTGATTGCAACTAATGGGGATCCATAATAAATCAAACACTGTCCATGGTTATGGGCTGGACCATTGGCATGGAGTAAGCCTACCCATACTTCCCATTATCCTTTTGTTTTGCACTCTTTCCTGCTCCTTACCAATATTTGAGCTATTCAGCCGTACTGAGCTTCCAGGTCAGCCAAGGAAAATGAAGACATACATGGATCTATTTGTCTACAAGTGGATGCATCAGAATGGAGCTTGTAGCCTACATCACAGCACTTTCCAATGGCATTTTTTTTTCGTCTTCTTCTTATTAGGAACGATTTGAATAATAAAATACTCAAAATGCAGTTTTAATCTTAATTATATTTATGTCCTCTATCATCAAGAAAATTCAATTTTGATGAAGATTTTTAAAGGCTGATTTAGAACTTTAGGTAAGTACTCAACGCAAGATGCAACACACTTTTTTCCCATGTTACTCCTCCCCATGTACCGCATTTTAATTTGCAATTCTTTGAGTTAACCTAGCAATACCTGACATTGTGCACACAGATGTCTTGCAGCTCAAAATGTTCTCAGAAAAAACCTGACTTACTTTACTGGCAATGAATGGCATTACTGTCATACCAAGTGCTGGCCAAGTCTGCTTATGAAAAATCTGCCAGCTATAACAGGCAAAAGGTAAACAGTATGGCAGTCCTTTGTCCCCCACCTCTTCCCTCCTTCCAAATAAATATCCAACCTTGTCTTCCGCAAAGTGCATTAGGCACAGAGAGTCATTAGTACAAATGGGCTCAAGGTACTTCTGTGTGGAGCCTGTGTGTTTGTGTATGTGGGGGTGTGCATGTGTGTGTGTAATGTAGAAAGCAAGAGGTGCTAGGGTCCACTCCCTGCACACACATACATACACTTAGTTTGTGAATTTGCACCTATCCCTCATTGCCCCCTCCTCCTTACTCTCCCCATTCCTGTGGAGAAGACAGGGTGCCCCCTGCCCCTTGTTCTTTCCTGCTGCGATGGGGAAGTGCATCCTCATTAAATAATGTATCAGAGGAAAGACAGAGCAAGGGAGAGAGCTCTGACCCAGACGAATGTAGCCTCTCCATTATTTAGCATTTATAGACACCTTCCAGCTCATTTCTGACTTGATATTTAATGTACCGGCGGTAGAGACGGGGGCATTCTTTAACACTCCCAATCACTTGATTTATCTTTGTCAGTTGGTATTTTGGCCTGATGAAAAAAGAAGGTGCACACACAAATTTGTAGTGAAAACGGTCACAAATGGATGCTTTATTTCTGCACATGTGAAGACATGGATTTAAAGCTTTTGTGTGGGAATGAGTGTCCCTTGACAGGATGTGAAAGTGCTCACAAACAGAAAAATATATGCTTGTCATTAGCTTATGTTCTTGAATTTTGAGCCTGTGAATGTGCCTGTCAGGGCCATTGGTGAAGGCATCAGCTGTTTATATACATGAGGGTGGATGTTTGGCAAAGACGGACAGTCAGTCACGACAGGCGTAAGTCGAGGTTTGTCATCGTGGTCTGTAGGGATGAGCAGCTCATCATCTTCATCACCACTTCTCACTTTTTTCTCTGTCATATGTACATTTTAGCCACTAGTTTCTTTATATACTGTATGTTTTTGTTTCTCTTTCGGCTTAACAATTATATACATATTGCCCCGTTATTCGCTGGGGTTAGGGACAGGAGAGATCCGGAAAATGCCAAATCCGCGAATACAGAGAACCCTCCCATTGGTAACAAATGTCCATTACCAATCATCAAAAATATTTCTGATCATTCTTTGTTAACATTTATTAAAGACAGTACAGCAGCGTATTTTATGACGCAGAACAGAAGTGTCATTCTGTCTCTCTGTGTCTTAAAACCAGGAGCGCTTGCTTCCTCCTTCATCTAATAAATGTGAGAGAGCTTCTTCTTCCAGAAGAGGCCGGTTTCATCGATATTAAACATCTGCTCCGAATGATAATTATCCTCCGCGATTATCTTCTTCAACAGATCGGGATTTTTTTCGAGGAAACTGGTGTATTGAGATGCACCTCTGCACCACAGAACCACCTTTGGATGCAAAAGTTTAATACAGGCGGTTTGAATTGTCAAGTTTTTGTGACAAATCATGTGACTAAAAAATCTGTGAGTATGTGAAACCGTGAATAAAGATATGCGAATACGTGAGGGAACACCATTTTCAAACTTTCTAAGGTAAAATTTTCTTTTGAAGTTAAAATGTTTCCATATAAAAATCTACTTTTTTCCAACATTGTGTACACCTAATTGATCTTATAGGTTCATTTTGCAAAATAAAACAGTATTTAATCTGCACAAATGAGATTGATCTGACTGGCCCCAACAATAACAGCGTGTTGGATTACTTTTGAGAGGCTTGTTTATTTTATTTTTTTAACTCTTTTTAATACCATTGAAACAACTATGGGTTCAAGTGACATTATTTTTGGCAAAGAGTGACAAACAAAATGCCCATGAAGAGGCTAATCTGAAACATGAGGTATCCGTCTTTTTTCTTTTTTGTCTCACAGACAAATCAGTGTTTTCACTTTTAAAATACAAATATAGTTTCATTGCGAAGATGCACTTATTACTGAATTTTTCAGATTTTTTTTATTAAAAGGTTTAACTTTCTGAAACTGAATCTTTACCAGCAGAGACTATATTAGGTTAAGAATATTAATATCTGTCTCAGGATGCCAGAAATCTAAACTTCTATTTCACATTTGTTCATAATCAGAGGATGAATTCAGTAACCATTGAGTTAAACTTCCTTTTTGTTTAATGTATTTCTTTTTATTCAAAAGCCAAAAACTTTACCTGACCAAAAAAGTCACCATTGACAACAGTCTCCATCACTTGTACAGGTGTGGATGAAAAAAGTGATGTTTAAAAAGTCCTGAAATGGTGTGATATCTGAGAAGGATTTTGGCTCCAGTGTGGATGTTTACATGGATGCTCTGGTACGTGTGTGGATGGTTAGCCCTTGCTTTCATCACAGCTCAGCATGACACAGTTTGCTGCAGTTGGCTGAAAACCAAGGCTTTTAACCTGGCAGATACGCCTTGCTGTGTATCATTAGTCGCTGGCAACTGAAGGGAAAGACATGACAAAATAACACAGGCTCTTTATATGCAAATACTTGGCCCTGGTGTGTCAGGGCTCACCTCTGTCCCTTTGACAACAGAGGGAGCAAGAAGGCAGGCAGATTAAAAAGCATGTTCTGTTATTTATTTATTTTTACCTCCTGCAGAAAAACATAAAATAAATAAATAAAATTATATGCACAATTCAGTAATAGGCTAATGCAAAAGTGTCAACATTTGTATTTGATTTATTAATGTCTTCTTTTCTAGGATCTTTCACCCTATTTTTTTATTTCAGAATTTTATTCTCTTGTTGGTAAGATTGTCTTTTTTAGAGCATAAACTATTGTACAACATCTCATGTCCTTCCATTTGTGAGACAGCACGGCAGCAAAATACTGCTGTACAGTATCGAGTTATGTCACTTTGTGAAAAAGCTCCTGAGGCGGTGTCATTTTTCAAATTGCGTAAAATCACTTTGTCAGCGGTGATATAAATTACTTAGATAAATGCTGTATGTGTGTGCGCTTATGTGTGGATCGTCTCTTTCTGTCTGAAGAATTCCCTCTTGTAAACAATAGAGCTGCCTTATAAATTGATAACAGTGGTAATAAAAGATTAAACCAAAGACAACTAAGAGTAAAAAAAAATCCTAAAAAAAGACAACCTTTTGTTTTGCATGGCTACTCTGTCTGTGGTTGTGTGGACACATTGGTGTTTGGTGGGAAGTTGTCCGCTCTGAATACACTGCTGGCCAAGCTGTTGTTTGTTTGATATTGTTGCCTTGTTAAATTATTGCACACAAGACAATAACTTGGGCTTTTCTGCCATTACTTCCATTCCATTGGCTGTTTTTTTTTTTGTTGTTGTTTTGTTTTTGTCACAGACTGAAGCTGATAATGTGCTGCACTGCACAAAGTCCATTTTGGAAAAATGTAGGTAGTTATTCATAATGTTAAGCTAAGACTATTTATTTATTTATTTATCGAAATTAATTTAAATCTAATTCATCTTTATTTCTGAAAATCACTTTTTAACCTTTGCACACCTCAAATCTTTACAATTAAAAACAAAAAAACAGACAAAAATTAAAATAAAAACACAATTATATTTTTTTACCCCTTTTAAGGAACACATTTTAAGTGAAATATGAGATTTTTTTTTTCTACCCGATCGACGACTTGATCTCTGAGGCTCCGCCCTTCACTCCTTGTTGGTGCCGCCCATTTCATGATGTCATCCTAGAGTCAGTCTCATGAAAAGAAACATCTGAACTTTTGCAAAGATGGATTTGCATATTGTGCTCATTAAATGAAAATGTTTTGCTGATCACCCCTGTCTCAGATGAGAAAGTTACTGTGTGTTAGCCTGGAGGAAGGGCTGGCAGTGCAGACTCTTCCTCAAAGGGGCTGTTCCTCTCTTTGTGACATCACAATGTGAGGACCAATGACTGTATAATTAATGGACTTCTCAATCACTCCCCTCTCATGTTTCAAATAGGAAGTACTGGTTGCTAAACGGCCAAAGTCCCATTGACTTCTATTGAGAAAAAGACAGTTATTTCTCAGTCATTTTATTGGTCAGAATAACTATTCTTGCTCTAAAACGTTCTTTCTAATGCAATTTTTTTTCAAAGATATTTTCTTGTTATCCCCAGTTATTCAAGTTATAAACTGACCAACCAGATGCCTCGGTAAAATCATGTGGTGCCCGCTGGCCCTGTGGGTCTTCATCTATGGGTGAAGACACACTTGATTTTGTGGATTTTGAGGGGCTGGTGCTCAGAGCACAGTGTTTATAGTGGAATCCTTAGAGAAGTCTGAATGGAGTAAAATAGCGCTTTGTCTTTTTTTTTTGTTTTGTTTTTTTTTTTTTTTTTTTTTTATGAGGAATTAAAATTATAAAGCTCGAAAAAGTAAATTTTACATGATATAGGCCCTTTAAGGATGGGCCGCAAAGCTGGACTCCAGCCACCCCAGCAAGGGCAAGAACTGCAGCAAGAGCCACAGACTTAGCCAGCAAAGCCTCAGCTGAAAGGATCCCCACAGGGGCTGAAAATCCTAATAAGGAAGAAGTTAAAGTAAAATAAATGAATGGCACCACTTGTTTTGATTTTCTCTTTCAGATTCGAGTTTTATGTGATTTAGAAGATTATTCAGGCATGATTAGAAACTACTAAAACACTTCAACACTATTTTATGTCTAAAGCTCGCACAAAGGATGAGTAGATGATCAGTAGAGGATGTGCTAAAAAAAAGTGTTTCAAAATTTGAAGACTTCAGGGATCTTTTCTATTCCATGCTGACATAACCTGACTTTAGAGAAGGGTAACCAATCAGGAACTTACTGAGCCCATGAATGGAAAATTCATCCAGACAAAAGAAGTAACAAAACTGTGACCGTATAACAAAGGAGTGTGAACATGTTGGTCACTAATTTACTTTTTGTCTTTTTTTCCTCCATTACTGCCCACCACCATCACTATTTCTCTTTTTCCCGTTCCATAATTAAAGACACTCAGATGAAATGGACCCTGGGGAAAAAAATGGCTTTCAGCAAAGACAAGGTTATGGAGGAGGAGGTGGATGAGAGATGGAGCGGTCGGAATACGGTATTGGTTCTTCAGGGAGCACCCCTCCTGGTAGCGTCCCATCCTGCGTCTTCATCTCTGCTGGGACCCACCCTGAAGGGGGAGGCGGAGTTGTCCTGGCCGCAGAGCGGATCAATATCATCTCTGTTATTAATATCAAAAGCACATTACTTTGTTTTGCGTTTGGCAGGGAGCCAGCCCAGCTCGAAAGCCCTGTCCCGACAGACGGCCATTTCCTTCCTTCCTTTCCATCCTACGCTCTCTGGCCATTTACCGGGACTATAATTTACTTTGGTGAGTTTTTAGGGTATTGTTTTGTCAGAGCCAATCAGGGCTGAGTAACAAATGATCCCAGAGGAGTGGCAGTGGCCTGGACCCAGCCACCCCTCCCTTCCCACTCTGCAAGTGGACAAATTCATTTTTGAAAGTTTCACATCCGTTTTTTTCTGTCCTTGACTCTGGGAAGAAGAGAGGGAAAAAGGCGTGGTGAAGAAGATATACGGGGGGATGCTCTTGTGAGAAGAAACAGGTGCCAGGGTTAAAGTGGACAGGCTGTTCCATTCACCATCCTCCCCCCCGACTCTCACCAGAGATGAAGTAACAACACAAACAAGCATCCCTGTGGCCGGAATGAGACATGACGGTATCTCTAATTGGCCCATTGAATTAAACGGGCCGTGCTGGAGCTCGCTGTGAGAAACAAAAAATATTGACCACTTAAAGGAAGAGAGGGGAATTGATTTTCAAGACGACAGCAGACATTTACCTCATACTGCAGAGCTCACTCCCTTTAAAGGAAAAGGACTTGCTCATTCTTCAAGGCAGCGAACTCCAATCGCCTTTGTTTCCTTCAGGGCACTTAAGTTTCTTGACAAGCAACATGTTGACATTTGTTTTCTAGTTTCTGTCTGACCTTTAAGTTGATATGAACGGATAAATATTGTGAATTGTCTTTATATTACAATAAAAAATTATTAAATGAAAAAAATTCCAAAAAGTAAATCATGTATTTTTAATATTTATCATTTTCTTAATTTGTCAGAATTCTAAGATTATTTTTGAATTGTTGAAGTAAAAGGTTTTTCCTTTATATTCTTTACTTTAAGATAGGAATATTATTTTTTTATGAAAATTTATTTTTTATATATAATTATATGTGTGTGCGTGTGGGTGTGTGTGTGTGTGTGTGTATGAAGGAGTGTGTGATTATTTCATAACTAAACACAATGTTGCTAAATTGGGCAAAAAAACTCAACTTTTTTTATGAAAGCATCCTCTGGTTTACTTTATACAAGTAAGTATAAACAAATTTAGTTCTGTCTGCAGTTCTTTCTGCGATCAATAAAAGCTGAATTCAAACGTCTTTTTTCAAACTTCTCTGTCAGAGGTCTGTTGAAAATCCAAACATTTTTCCTTTAGGCTTGAAGCGGGAAGGCAGAGTCAGCCTTGGCTTTACTTTAACACAAACATATTCAAGAACATCCTCAATTGCACTTGCATGATCTTACCACATTGTTTCACTACTTTTTTCTTTTTACTTGATATTGTTAGATTGTAATATTAACTATCTTAGACTGAAGTTAATAAAGCTTTGCATTAGTTCACCCTTCCTTTGTCTTCTGTACCCTAGCATTATATTTAAAGTTCCACTCCGATCATCTTTTGATTTTTTGTGAAAGCGGTCTTCTTATTATGCTGTTTTTAGCCAAAATTAAAAGAACCTGTTTTGTTTTTATGGAAATATTTTCTGCAAAGCTGCAGTTGTCCATTCAAAATTTGCCTCTGAGTTGTGGACGGGACTGTTGGCGCAGAGTAAGCACACCCTCACTCCCCATCATCCACCTTCTCACACACTCTTCCACTAGCTTACAATCCTTACAACCTAACATGTTGCTCACCAGTGGCTCTTTCGCTATCAAGCCATGCAGTTTTAGACCAGATGCCAGCTCAGACGAGGAAAAAAAAAATAAAAATACATGAATCTAGTTATCTGCAAGTGGATGCATCAGAATAGAAAAAAACAAGAAGTTTGCTGTAATAGCTTCTACCTCACAAGCTTACAACTGCATTTTTGTATCTTCTCCTGATTCACCACAATTTGAATAAACACTCAAAAATGCAATTTTAAGCTTGATTTAGTGTTTATATAAATCATCTATCTTAAAAAAAAAAGCCACAACATGTTAAAAACATAATTTTCATCAGAGTGGGTCTTTAAGCTGGGATCCAGCCAGCAAGGCCAAGTGGGCCCCATATGCTTTAAAAGTGGGCATAAATGTGGGCCCCGAATGGGATTCTCAGCAGTTTCTGTGGTGGCCCCACCTGTGTTTGCCCACATTTTCTTGAGTGGGAACTTAGTGGGCTGGTTTGCTTCACTAGCTACCCTTCCATAGGACAACAGAGCGAGCTAGCAAACTCCGCCACCAAGGAACCGACAGCCCAGGCAGGGCACGCTTGCTCTGCTGGCCCCTGGGCTAGGGAGCTTGCTAGCTTGCTGAGTCCCCACTTAAACTAATGTGGGCAAACACAGACCCACAATTTCTTCCCACTTTTAAGCTATGTGAGGCCCATTTGGCCTCACTTGCTAGCATAAGAGTTGTGAATTAAACTGCAACATGCATGGAATTGATAAAAGAGCAGAGAAAATGCCCATTGTGCATATTTTGTTTATCCCACATTTTTATTTTATTTAAGCTGTGATGTAAATCTATTGTTTTTGTCAGTATATACTTTTGCAAACTCTCTTATTCTAAAGCCTTAGTTTAAATATATATATTAAAATGCATAAAAAAATGGAATAAATAATCATCTCTGTGGACATAGTGGTTGTGGATTACTGAATGTTTACCTCAATGGATGTTTGTCAGAGCTGCTGATGGTAGAAGGTGGACTAACGTTTGCTGAATGGTGACATCATCTTTCAACCATTAGTTCTCAAACAATTCCTGCTCGCAGCTTGCTGCTTGCTCCATATTGATGTCATGCACCAGGAGGTTGCTTCAGGGCTCCATTGTGGAGGGTGCTAACTTATGCGTCTGTGAGGGCACCCAACACCCGGCGCTGCAAACATCACAGCATGCGTAAACACTCAGGCGCACTTCCTCTTTCTCTGTCAAACCAAAGTGCAAATAAGAATCAATTCAATTAAAGGCAGAAGTGAGTTCTTTTGCGAATGATAACTAGCCACCTTGGTTGAGGTATGATGGCTGGAGGCTGTATGATTTTTATATATGATAGATCAGCTTCAATGTCTGAGAAAGTAATCTGTCCTGTGACTTACCTGCAGCAGAACAATACTGCTCAGATGTGTCCACAGAGGATCCAGAAATACTTTTAAGGCGATAAAAATGTTTGCTGCAAGGCAGTTTGTGGTGTTTTCTTTGCTGAGAAGACATGTAACACTGCTGATTAGGATGTGAGCTGAAATGTGACAATTGCATTTGACAGTTCCACACACTTTTTTTAATTTTTACCTCTCCTGTTTTAATAATTGCAAAAGAAAAAGGTTAGCTTTTCTGTTCGTGTGTGTGCGTGTTTGCCAGTAAATGCTGCATTTATCCAGTGAAACCTGGGAAAGAGGTGAGACAGACAGGTGGAGCAGACGGCAGGTGGTTGCTGCCGTGCCATGTATTTCTGTTTGACATGAGAGTAACGTGTCAATCAATGGCTTCCTCCTTCCTTCTCCTGTGGGGCCATGTGCAATTGATTTTATACTGTGTTATAGTGCCAGGGGGGTGTTCACAACAACACAGAGGATCCACAACTTTAAAAGAAATATCTTCCAGTGATGTTAGCTCTTTGCCACCAAATATGGGTTAATAATTTCAGGGGGAAACTGTTAAATCTCACTTCATTTTGTTTTAATCTGTTGTAAAAGCATTCCTAGCAGTAATCCTTACTCCCAACTTTTCATTTAATGACGTATGTTTCGGGCCCCCTCTACGTCACTTTTTGATATTTTGGGTGTCCTCAACTTGTCGTCTCTTGATGTCTTGGCTGTTCCCATTAAATCAGGGGTCGCCAACCTCTGGGCCGCTAACCGATACCAGTCCAGGGGCTGCTTGGTACCGGGCCACGGATGCTAATCAGGGGTCCCTAACCCTTGGTACGCCAACTGGTACTGGTACCCCAAGTCCATACTGGTACCCTAACCCAGTACAGAGTCCAATACTGCGTCCGGTACTGTATCCGGTACCCTAACCTTGACTTGGTACCAGAACCCTAACCCGGCTACGCATTCAGTTGCGAGTCTGGTACCATCCAGACCATAACTTTGTACCAGTTTTGTGTCTGTTACCGGGTCTAGTACAGCATCTGGTACCCTAACCCTGTACCGATACCCTAACCCACTACCAGTTCCGCGTCCGGTACCCTAACCCTAACTTGGTACCAGAACCCTAACCCTGTACTAGTTCTGGGTCCAGTAGCGGATCCAGTACTGGTTTAGGGTGCAGACCCGGTAACAGACGCAAAACCGATACCAGGTTAGGATCCAGACACAGTACTGAATGCGATACCATGTCCGGTACCCTAATCCTGACTTGATACTAGAACCCTAACCCCATACCGGTTCTGCATCCTGTAACGAGTCTGGTAATGGTACCCTAACCCTGACTCAGCATCTGTACCCTAACCTAGAATCGGTTCCGCATCCATCCCCATACTGCGTTCTGAGGGTTGGTGACCCCTGATTTAAAGGGAACAGCCAGCACGTCAAAAAATGGTAAGTTGGTAACACCCAGATTATCAAAAAGTGACATGGAGGAGGCACGAACCACCATATTAGTGGTGCAACAAAAAGGGTAAGCAATGTTGAGCGACAGTTTTTGAGCCATTTCAGATGAATAAAATGCAGACGCAAATGGATCTATTTATCTGCAAGCGTTGGAATGGAAAGGAGAAGGGAGATACAAACTTTTTCAAAATGCATTTTTTCATCTTTTCCTGATTCATAATAATTTAAATAATTTAAATAAACAGTTTTTGCATTAATTGTCCTTACATGAGTCCTCCATAATCAAAAAAATGCTTCAACAACATGTTAAAAACACAAAAAAACATTTTTTTACTGGAGTGGGAGAATGATCACAAATAGAGATGTGCACAGGACTCCTAGATGTGTTATTTAGAAATGATGCCAGGATTTCAACTGAGGTCAAAGTTTCTCACTTCATACAGGGAGTTAGTTTGCTAACATGAAGCTTAATTGCTTTCTTATCAGCTCAAGTCTAATATTTAATTTATGAGTGACCCTTTGAGTGATTATAGGGCTCCAAAAATATTTTAATATGACTGCACTTTTGAGCAGTTCATAGGCCCACCATTTCTTATTAACCCTCTGAGGACAAATCATTAACAGCTCATTAAACCCCTATCTCCATTGTGTCAGCGAGCCCCCTCTATGGCTCTTATTGCAACAAAAGAGCTAAGTAATAAGTCCCATTGTCAAGCAGCCTTTAAATAAGAGCTGATATCCCATATGTTTATTAAAAAGAGAAGTTCATTAGGAGGAATAAAAAGGATCCTTAATCCTTCCGTTTTAAAGGGAAAAAAAGCCGTGAAAGGCCTAAAAGGATTCTATAGAAAAAAGTTAATCTTACAATATTATAGCCGACTACAGGCAGCATGAGTTTTTAAAGAGTGACTTGAAAAAGTGATCAAGGAGGACATATTGTTACTTTAAATTCTGGATTAAGATGCAACATCCTCACTTTATTAGAAAAGCATAAAGGTATCTTATTTTTTTTTCAAGGTGCTGCTTCAAAGCCACGAGACTTTGATTGTCTACAAAGGCCTCAGCTCGAATCTTCTGCACAGGATCACCACCAGGCATGTAATATTTCAGCTTGTTTGTCATAAAGTGTTGTTTTAGTTGGTAATTTGCATGCAGTGAATCCTGTAATCACCCTACTTGTATCCTCGCCAGCATCAGTTATGTGAAGATTGTATGAATTTGAGCAATGAGGAAAGTGAGGTCAATTATATTGTTATTCAGTGACCAAGCTTCTTCCTACCCTTTTATCTTTCTGAGTCTCTTTTACTCTTCATCCTTTTTTTCTCCCTTACTTTCCTTTCTACTTCCACCACCCCCTCCCTCCACCCCCTCCCTGTCTCACTGCACAGTGGGGGTAAGATGTATGCCGGTGCCCAGGTGGATAGGGGGAGAAATCAATAGTGAGGCTGTTTGAAGTTTTCTGAAAGACTTCCTAGGGAAGACGCTCTTGTCAGGGTGATAGATAAAGCTCGCGCCTCAGTCAGCTTCGGCAAGAGGCGGCCAGAGGAGAAGAGAGCGCCTCACCTTTTTAAGTGGGGCCCTAATAATAAAACAGCATGAATAAAACATCCTGGCTGAACCATGCTCTGCATTAGCGGTGCCGTGCCGTTATAAATGATACTGGTGGCCCTGGCGCCATTTGGGTAAAAGCCCACAGCACCGATTTAAAAGAGGGCTGTGCAAAGGGAAAGGGAGATGGATTGATATGTGTGTTCCGCACTTATTTATTTATATGTTATGGAGCTCAAGGAAGAATGAGAGAGAATTAGTAAGCTTTAGTGTTGCAAGGTGACTTATTGTTACTTTGCTGCCAGTGAAGAATTGGTGTGATCAGCACTGTGAGCTCATTACAGTATCTCTGTTTGCTGTAGGTAATATAAAAACAGTCATAGTTGAAGGCCTGCATTTTTTTAGAAAAATTGATAAAAAATTGTTTTTGATTATTTTAAAATTTTATCTCTATATGTTCAGTTATGTCATCTGTTTTCTAACTGTAACACTGTAAACTAACAAATTTGCATAATTTTGTGACTTTCAACTTCTATGAAAACAGTAAATAAAAAAAACATCGACTCTATATGAGAACTGGACTGAGCTCATGTGACGTCACCATAGAAAATTAGTTACTTCTGGCTCCAACCAAATTAAGTCAATTCAATCACCATTTTTTGCAATACAGACCCCGCCATGTTGGGGCCAGATGACCTCAGTAAGCAGTGAGTCAGTTTGAGTCAACATTTCAACTCATACATTTGAAGTCCAGACCCCTCCCACTCTGGAGAATCTGTCAAACGCTTTAAAAAATCAAAGCAAGAACAAACCCTTTTCATGTAGGCATATGACTGGCCAGTACATAACTTGAAAAACTTTCACCACAGAAAAAAACAAAATACAGCTGCAGGAGAAAACATGTGAACCCTTTTGGAATTACTTGGTTTAATGCATTAACTTTGCATTTGTCCAGTTTTTCATATGAAAACATAAATTGGTGTGATTTAAACAGGCAATGTTTTCCTCCATCGTCGTGATTTAGATTGAGATTTTAAAAAAACACATTATGTGTCCATTTTGTGGAGAACGTGAGGTGTTTCTAGAGGGTTCACATACGTTCTCTTGCAACTGTATAATAAAAAAATATGATTAGCAAGAACATGTTAAAACAGAAGATAAATCAAGAATTGCTATTCTGACGAATACACTGAGAAGTCTATGGAATTTTAGCTTCTTGGAGCCAGTAGACACTTCCAGGGGGAAGAGGGGTCACTAACTCCAGTTCTCCTATAAAGTCAAAGATAAAAACACAAGTTGTGTCATTCTTATGTCAAAAAATATTTGTTGTGGCACAATTACTGCTATAAAGGAGAATTCAACTAATGGATTACTTAAGGTTACAATGTTTGTGCAACTTTACGCTTTATCAAACATTGCTGTTTCAATGCAAGTGTGATCAATAGTTTGTTGCTTTTACACACAGATATCTGCAGATTGATGTACTGGGTTTCATCATGCGCTGTTAAAAAAATGTATTTTCCATTGGACGTTTCTCACAACTCAAGAGTGTGAAATGAAGATAACGGGGAACTGCTATCCTCTACATGTGATGCTCTTATGAAACACAAGCAGTCAATTGACAGACCCCATTTTAGCAATGAAACACTTAGAGACTCACCAAAAAAAGACCACAAAGTCAGAGATATTTTTGGATTCTGATTTTAAGCAGTTGGAAACTTTTAGAACAAAAACGGTGAGTTGTATTAAAAATTCGCTATTTGTAAAAAACAGAAAAACTGAGCTCTTAGGAAAATGTTTTTGTGTGTTTGAAATGGTGTAAGTGACGGCAAAAAAATGTGTGTAAATCTGTAGGAGCTCTGTTTTTTAAACAATTTCATTTTATTTCATGTTTTTTTAGATGTGTATCAAGTTAAATCATAGTCAAACGGTCATGCAGAAAAGTTTGCAAAAATTACACCCGGCTGTATTAAAGCAACTTCTTTTTATTTTATTAATTTCAATAGTTTAACGGTTTTACCTTTAAACGTTGTTCAAAATAAATACAATTTAGAAATAATTCTGCTAACACATTTAGATAGCAGTATTCTGCAAAACAGAGAAACTTTAATCTGCAATATTAAGTAAGTAGTTGCATGTAAAAATATATAAATTAATGTAAGATTCTGAAAATGGGTTCAGCAGTTCCCAAATTCTCAAAACAGCAGTTCTCCCTTTATTTCGAGAAGTATCACAGTTTGTTCATAATGTAAACACTTGAAAACAACATTTAAATGCTGATTAAATCCATCTTTCATAAGCAGCACAATCTCCTGGATTGGTGTCAGAGCCAGAAGGCTGTTGAAGGTTCAGAGGGACATAAATCTCCACACTCCTGCCCTGACCTCGCTCGTTCAGCCCTGACCACTTCTTACTCCAGGCCTGTGGTTGAAGGGTGGGCTGCGGCTTCAGGATCCTGGACCGGTGAAAGCCCAAGGGTGGGCAGGGTCAAGTGGCCTGTCGCTGGGGTCAACAGTTTTCAATAACTCCCCTGAACCAAAGGTCGAACCCTTGACCTCAGTTGCGACTGGACACTTCTGAGGGAGGCATAAAGTGAGGTCAAGCTTTCTCCACCTCCGCTCTCACCTCTGCTTACACCAACCCCACAGGTTTCAGAGGTCCTAGTCTTAGCAAAAGGTCAAAGGTTTCTCTCCACTAGGGGTTCGGTTTAATGCACTGGATCAGGCCATGCTGAGATGCAACTAGAGCTGCAGCACGAACACTGAAGAAGCAGGTGTTACCTGTCTGTTGACTTTGAAGTTACTAAAGGATCATGTGCCATCAGTCCTGACAACTAAACTTTGAATAAACTAGTTAAAGTTGAGATTCCATGTCTCCTACCTGAAATAAAAGCGTTATAACTACGTTTCTAATATTTGATTTAGTTAAAAATTGAAGTTTTAGGTTATTTAATGTTCAGCAGCTGCAAATCAGAAAACTTTTTTTTTCAAAATACAACCAACACAATTCTTAAATATTCATGCAAAAAATGCCCTGGTTTTATATTTATACTAAATTGATTTAGCAGGATTACAAATCAGAATTTGTTATAATAAGAATGTCATTATAACAAAACTACCCAAAACTTCTTTTTTTTTTTTAATTTAGGTACGAACTCTTTTTAAGTTCCATTCAAGAAAAAGATTGACTAACAGTTGAATTTCTCTTCAGTTGCATTTAAAAAAAAGTTTTCTAAACAGGATTTTGTGGCATACGTATAGGCAGTTCTTAGCTTTATGAATTTGAATTTTTTTTTATGTCATTGCTGCTTAGGGAATGAAAACTGTCTATCTGCTTGTCTGGGAGGCCGACCAAAAGAAAACCTCTCTTACAGACGGTCTCTGATGATGTGTTTGGCTCTCCTGAGGTAGCAAGATGGTGATGTCCTCCAGGCTGAGCAGAGAGCAGCCCGTCATCTTCTTGATCCCACTTTGCAGATTTCTCTTGTCTACTTCCCAGCTCCCCGCTCACCAGATTGGGATGAAGTCTGAATTAGATCTCCGTGGCGGGCCTGAAGAACATCACCAGCAGCTGCTTCTTCAGGTTGTTCTTCCTGGGCTCCCTCAGGGAGTGGAGTGACTACTAGGCTTTCTTCACTGCTGCAGAGAGAAGCTGGGTCTGTTCTTCTCTTCCTGAGGTCTCAAATGGTTTCAGTTTTTTGTAGACTTCAATAGAGGTTGTTCTCTGAGAACTGCAGCGTCTGTAGACCTCATCTCTGTAGTCACAGTCACCCTCCCCTGAGATGAGCTTGACATCATTTAGTATCAGCTAAAGTATCAACACAAGCCAGAAGTCAAATCTCTGCAGTTACATTTGGAAATACAACTAAAATTTACAATAAAATGGAGAAAAAATGGGGAAGTGTGTCAACGCTGATGCACTGTGTAATGTCAGTTATCTTTAAAATAGTGTGTTTAAAAATGTTTAGGAAAGAACACTTTTCAGTTTTGACCCTTGATATTTGCAGCAAGTATGAAACAGAAGTTTTTAATAGATAGGATTGCTGTCATTTATTAGGTTTACTGAGAAGGAACGAGTCTTTTGAGGTTTAGGATTTTAAAGTCCCATCTTTTTTTGTATTTCATTTTGTATACTACTTTAACTTCCTGTGACTAGTCTCATTTTATATAATATACCCGATGTTCAATGCAGTAACCGTGTAAAAAAACATCCCAGACACTAACAGAAAACTTCTTCTTTTTTTTTTTTTAGAAAATAGATTTTTTGATAAAATCCACCAAAATATCATTTTTTGAGGATGCATTGAGTGATTTTGTATGTTTTTGCTCACAATAATTTTAGTTTAAGTTTTAAAATATTGACATGAGTTTTTAGGAAAAAAGCACCTGATTTACCCACTGTCTCAAATTTGATATATTACATTTTTAGCACAGTGTGAAGAATTTATAATCAGCAAATTTTGCATTTATTCAAAATTGCAAGTAGTCATTCATAAAAATGAAAAACAATAAATTAATTTTCTCACCGTCGTTTTTTAAATTAGCTAAATTTTTCCTTCAAAAGTGTTTTTGTGATTTCATGGAAGCAGCCATTTTAAAATAAGCAGAAAAAGTCCTTCTACTGCCCCTAGTGGAATGATGATGAACTACGGGATGACAACATTGGCAATGTAAAAATACACTGGGGTTTTTAAGGAAATATTTTCTCATGTGAAAGGGAACTCAGAAAGACATGTATGAAATATAATATGAGTGGTTATATAGGGTTAACTTACCAAAAATATAACATGTGCTATACATTCCAATAAATAGACAGATAAATGTAGCACACATTATTAAGATTCTCATTTTTCTCTTTACTTTAACTACTGTATTTTTTCATAAATGAATTTATATATATATATAAATAAAATGTACACAGCACTATAATAACATAAATGACACTAATTCACCAAGAACCCAGAGAAAATAGAGGATCACTTGAAAATCATTTTATGTTCTTTTATCAAAAAGCACCAACTAAAACTGAAGGATCTGGAGAATATTTGAAGAACGTGTTTAGAGTGCGAAGGGGATCACAGCTGGAGAGTTGCATCTGTTGCATGCTGAGGGAAGATGTGTGCCTAAATCTGACAGCATCCCACTGAGACGATCACAGAAGTGGGAATCTCCTTATTTGTTTTGCAGCCACCAGATAAATAACAACATTCTGCTCTGTACTAAAATACTCAGTCTCCCTCTGCCTCTTGGTCTCTACGCTGCTTAGATCTTCTTTTCCCACCCTGCCGACATCGCTTACTTCCCCTTTCACTGTCTTGACAGTTATTTGTATATTTGCTGTTCTGTATGTCTACCTGTCTGCAGATACTCACACAGCCAGAGGCTAACTGCTTCTTTCTCTTTTTTGCTGCCTTTCTTGTTTGCTCTGTATTTAAATCCCAAATCTGCTTTTTTTTTTTTTGTATATCATCAATAAAACAGAGTAATGGAACGTGTAAAGGTTGCTGACAAAACGGTGATAACAGCTAAACACCATCGTGAACATGCAAAAGTGCTCTTAGTATTTGTAAGTCTCTTTTCATGTTTATCTGTTCGACTTTTCTCATTTTTCTGACAGAGTGACAGGATTTAAAGGAACATTTGGGATTGTGTGACAGTGTGATACCCATCAGATTTTCCCATTTGTATCCTGATATCACGGAGAAGGAAAACCCCACTAAGTATGATAGTCAGTGAAACGTTGGATTATAATGGAATTTTAAAAAAAAATCTGCCAAAAGTAGAAATATCTTATTTACTGTGTTTGTACTTGACAATAACAGGAAATCTGACTCGATTAGCCAATTTAATTAACTATTCTCGAGAACTTTTCTCCACTTGGCAAAACTGTCATATTTCTGAGCTGCCGTTGAGCAAAAAAACTGAGGTGTGGCGCTTCAGCAAAGTTCAACAACACCAGGAAGACGGAGTTTGTTCCTGTGGGTGACCGCCAGCAATGTCACATCAAGTAAGCGTTTTAAAACGCGCAACGTTCCCCACAAATGCCAAGCACGTGCATGAGATCATCAGCAACACAACATTGATCAGCATTAAAGCCTTCACTCCGGAGAGCCGGTCTTCTCTTGGCGCTTGAATTTATGGACGCATTAGAGCCCCCCCTGTAGACGGTGGGATACATCATAGTGAAAAGTGTGACAATAAAGTGTTGCTTTTCACCCTGTCACAACAGGGTGAAAGGGAGGATGCTTAATTTATTTTTTATTTTTTTAATTAAAGATGAATTGTTGAAATTGATACTTTGATGCAGTAAAGTGACGGAATTTGTGCTTCAGCTATTTATAAGAATTATTTTAGTGTCTGTACGTCAGTTAAAGAGACATTTTCTGTGTGATTCTTATGTGGTTTGTCAGAACAACACATGCTAGTCCCTGTAGTGTTATTTATTGCAGCATGCCACTTATAATACCAGCTCTGTGTGAATGAGAGCTTGACAGGGGATACCTTGGCTGCATGGCTCCAGGTTATGTAATTAAATTTACAGATGAAATATCGAAACGCCTGAAAGAGAGAGAGTGGAGGCCAAAACCTGGAGAGCTCCGGCAGAAAATGCTGAGCTGCACATTTCACCAGATTCTCCCCTCGCACAAGTTTAATGTTACCCCCCCTCTCCTCTCAAACAGCAGCTAAACTCACACTGGATGCAACGGTGGCTTGAGCAAGGCAGTGAAAGTCCGTGAAAATTTATGAAGTTATTGATCGACTGGTGCGGCGATCACAAACCTTTTGGCGGTCGCGTGAGAGAGCGTGAAGGTGATAAAGAATTTTTGAAAGGGCCTTTTTTTTTATTTTTTCTGCCCACTCCGGCAAATATTAATCTCCTAATTTTTAATTTTTAATCCGGACAGAGTTGGGGGGAAAATAAATGCCTTTGTCCAGCAGGCCATGGTAAATAATTAAAATTGAAAATTGATTGTTTGCACCAGAACTGGGATTTATGGGATAGGGGCTCCACTGCACCCTCGAGGGACCAACTCCCACGTCTGCGCACACCGACGCCGTTCCCGTGTGCTAAGCATTTTTTCACATTATTCTCCTCCTAATATGCTAAGGAGAGCAAGAAGGGGGATGGAAGAGGAGACGGAGGGAGAGGAGCCCTGCGGTTTGCTCCCCTAGATGATTTCTACGTTATTATTATTTTTTTTTTAATCAATGGATTAGAACCTTCTCCCATCTTCCAAGTGGCTCCTATATTTTTTTTTCTAGTGACCTGTCAATAAATATAACAACGTTAGTTTTATAACAGTTTATCCAGGGAATTCAATTCAAGGGAAGTAATATTAGTTATGCCCGATTAAAAACAGGCAATCGATGTGGGTGAAAAGACCACAAAACCACCCCCACCTCCTCCCTCTATGCTGTCCCCGCAGTCTTTGGCAACAGGCAATAAAGTAATACACTACAAAGCCCAAAGACAAACCTCCCTTTCTCCGTTCTGCACGACTACAAATGCTTCTAACCACTGCGGCCCACAGTGTCGACCTCACCTGACTAATGAACAGCCGGAACAACAGTAAGAGTTGGCCAGTTTAAATTAATGAGGGGGTAAATTTGCTCCTCCTAACATTGTAGTTTTCTTTTTTATACCACACACTGACTTTACAGCATGTATGTCAGGGTTCACTATAATGATCGTTCCCTTCATGTAGCCTCCCACATGACAAGTCTATCTAATCACCTTCGGCTCCCAGTTTCATTAGTGTGTCTCAATGTGGCGATTCGTCCATTGTAACATTTAACTGTAGAAGTACAGAACCCCCCAAACTGTTTATCATTTAACTTGACAGTATGGCTGTTTTTTTTTCTTTTTTTCCAACTAATAATGAGAAGTTTTTCTCGTTTTTCTAAGATTTCAGTGCATCCTACTGTTGTCCTTCAGTCGCGCCACCTTGCCGTGTTGCTCTCTAAGCACTGTGCTGGCAAAAATTCAAATTTTTTCGGCTCGCTAGCTGCAGCCGGGGAACAGTGAGATAACCTCCTTGTTTCTATCTTAATAATTAAAACACAGTGATATAAAGTGGAGCGCTGCTCTTTTATTTATGAGCGAAGTATGCGCAGTGAAGTGATTGTGTTCAAACCAGGCAAGTCCTTGATCCCTGACATAAGGGTTTGTATTTTCACAGCATATTTGAATTTCAATGTGGAGGCATGATCACCCCTCCAGCTCAGGCTGGCCGTCAACCCCACCCAGTGCTCTCACACATGCCAGCGCTAGGTCTGCAGGGGGGGGGGGGCACTCATCGGTCATCTGTCCATGATGCAATTTAAATCTACAAAAACGGAGATCTAAAAAGTTAAAATCTCTCATTTTGAAGTCGAGACTAATATTTCCTAAATGAAATACCAGTTATTCCTTGTAAGGTTATTTTTACAAATGGTGTCTGATTCAATCCTGACCTGCATTTAGAAATTATTGAAAATATTCCTTCAATTCTGCAGTAATTCTGCCATGCATCAGCAGCATGTACGCCTGTGCTAAAAACACAGAAATACTATGAGCATCTTTCACTGTTCCCTCCTCCCTCACCTCCACTGCCACAACAGGGAGCCTCTGAAGAAATCAATTACTCCCAGGGCGGGCGTGTCGGGCTGCAGGCAAGAGCCCATACATCCAGTATGGGGAATTATTTAGCAGGGAAAAGTATAAGGCTGGAGGAGGGATGAGGTGTAGGAATGTAGCTTTGCCGGGGTCTCCCATCTACTGCAGCTCAAAACCCTAATCCCTCAAGGCGACACGGGCCCATCTTCTCACATTACTGTGCCGAAACACCTCTCAATCCTGCCGGCCGATTGACTCATTAGATCCGCATTAGGTTTTCCTCTCTTAGCCCTCTGCTGGATCAAAAGTGCAAAGGAAAATAATACCAATTCATCAGCATCGCGCATACACATGCAATCCATGAATGTCTGTATCAACATGCTCACACAGAAGCGTGTACTCGCACAGCCTGTGTTGCAGGATCTTCATTCTTAAATACTATGTGAAATAAAAAGAGTCCTGAGTGCATCTAACATGAGAGGGACGTGGTTAACATGCAGTCCCCTCAAGCACCTGTGAATCACACACACACACATCTGTCTAGCTGCACAATTTAAGGCTTAAAAGCAAAATTTCTTTTAGTAAAATTGAATGAAACCACTCTGCAGGGTTAGTTATTAGCTTCTAATTTGGATTCCTCTGAAAAACCAGCCCTGATTCACCATTTTCTTAGAAATGACTGAACATCCAGAACACCCACAACCTGGCTTTGTGACTGACACAGCTGGATTGTGGGTGTTTTAATCCCATATTCAAATGGAGTTGTCAAATAGGGATAAAAGAAACAAAAATAATTAGAATAATCTCCTTTTTAACCACATCCTGGATATGTGAAAATGACACTGAGCCGCTGATAATGCTTATTATTTCCTAAAGGGAGCATCATTGCTTCCCATGGGAGGAGAATTAGTCTTGATTCATCAGAAAACACATTACATAATGACAGACTCCTGTGCAGAGAAGGGCACTTAGCGTTGTTAAAGGCAAACACACAATTTATAGGATTTATTTGTCTCTAAAAATCCTCATATATAAGTTACACAAGCTTGAATTATTCATTTTATCTGACCAACTGTTGAAACTGTATTTTTTTTAATAAAATGTATGTAAGGTACAGTACTTTTAGTTACCAGTCTCCAATGTGGAGGTTTTGGTATGGTAGCCTTTTTTAGGGTTTTTTTTTATTGGCAATTGTTTTAGTTTTTCAAGTTTATGATACTTCATGTACTTGTTTTTCTGGTTTTTATATTTGTATTATATTCTTAAGTATTTTGTTTTGTGTTTCTTGTGGCAAATGGACCTCGAGTCTGTTATTATAAAGGTATCAATATATGGATGTGGGGATTCAAATCCATTGAATACATTTTTCCACACGTTATTTAATTTCAAACACTCTTGAAGTTTTAACTTTTTTTATGAGGATTTTTGCTTTTAATGTCCTTAAAAGTTTATTTTCTGCTCCTCTACATTGCTCTTAATTGGTGACAAAATTATTTGTTTTTTTTAGCAAGTCTCCTATAAATGTATATATATATATATTTAATCGGAGATTCTATTAAATTTGATCTTTTTTCACTTTCACTTTCAGGATGATTTCTTTGCACGAAATAAAACAGATTGTTGTTATTTGGATGTATAGACAGAGCTTCAATTGATTCTATGATGGACAAAAGGATTTGTTACTCCAAAAAAAAAAAAAAAAAAATACTAAAGAATAATAAATACCACTACAGATGCATAATAAATAACACAATGAATTGTCCAGAAAACTATTAATTCTAAAAATGCAGAAAAAAATCTTTCAGTTTATTGAATCTGTTAAAAAAGAAAAAAAAAAATCATCCATCTCCACTTTGACTCGTGCCTCAGTGGTTTCCCCTCTAATATTCTATTTGATGCCTCTAAGCTCTTGCCACATACATTGACTCTGAGCAAAGACGGGAAGCTTTCTCTCCACATCTATGTAGGGGGTGGAGAACCAGAAGGATGTTGGGTGGGGAGGGAAGAATCTGAGGGCCTCGTCGAGGTCTCAGGTCATTAAATATCGATGCTGAGGAGGAGCTCGACACCTCCATGCTTCCCGCAGATTCACATCGGCTCATTCTGGGTTTAAAACTTCTCCATCATCCCCACTGTTTTACCTCACCTTTCCATCTTTCTAACTTGTTTGATTAGCTCTGGAGCTTCAGAAACTCATGAATGTACAGTAAATTAAAATCTATCAAATGAAGAAGGAATTTGGGATACAAAATGAGTTTATCAACAAATTCTAATTGGCTCACAATGACTGTTATTCTACATGTGAGATAATTTAAGTAACACATGGATAAACTCTGGTCTACCGTCCACACATTCGCATGTGATTCCCCAAATGCCGTCATTGCCATCATTAGCATGCATGGAAACCTCCTCCTCAGTATTAATACGACATGTCCAAATCTCTGCTGGTGCATAAGTGGCTAACCGCTACAGCACAGGGAGTTTAAGTGTTGCTAACTGTGTGGTCCTGGTTTATTATGCCTTGTGTGAATAATAAAATAACCTCCCTCTCTCCCCTGCTTGTCGCCTCTGTTTCCTCTCTCGGAGTCTCTCCAGCTCTCGTCTCTCTGCCACATTTTCTCCCGTTGCAGCATCTTCACATACGTGGCTGAACTTGGCAGAGCACTTTGTTTGAACACTCACTGGCTTTCCATGTATCGTCAATTTTTAAACTTTCTCCGCTGCCAGCCAGGCTGCAGAATTCTATGAGGGAAGGGGGAGGAAATGTTAAGCAGGGCTTTAGCTGTGGTGTCACATTTTAAACTGTCTTACTCTTGGTAGGGATATGTGAACATTTATAAAATCATTTTTAAAAGTTATTTTTTTTTTTTGTTTGTTTTTTTTAAGGTTATGCTTTTCAGTTAATTAAAGCAATGTTGCTTTTAAGACTTTTCTCTATCAAAACTAGTTGAAAGTGAACTTCCTACCAACCTTTATTTATAATTCTGGTGCTTTCAACAAGTGTTAAAGAAGTCCAAAAAAATAACCACAAATAAACGTTTTTTTTTTGTATAAAAACAAACATTAGCCTCTAAATGCTTGAATTTATTTCTGTTAATTTATGTTTTTTCTATTAATTAGATTCTACATTTAGGCAATTTTGGAGCCTCAGGGGTTTGTCTCATATTTGCAACAATAGGTATTAAGGAGTTGAAGAAAATCTAATCTATTTAAAGGTATTTTCATCAGTTTTGTTTCAAACAAATTCTCACAAGTCAATATTTTTTACAAATTTAATCCTAAGAATGTGACAAATTTGTAACACCTGCTTTGATTATCCAATACTGTTCATTTCAAAAGTATTTTTTAATTTATAATCCAAAATATTTACTTTCAATGAAGATACGAATATGTTTATATAAATATATTTCTTCTTAAATCAGCTGAGACATTAACTGCCACTATAAAATTAGAAGTTGATCAAAAAGTCATTACATTACCATTATTACATATTTAATATGAATAATTTCAGCTATAAGGCAACATTTTTAGTAATATTAATCATATTTCAACACAGTTTTCAGAAAATTACTGTAAAATTTTTATTTTTGTATTGATTT
>NC_050527.1:2510157-2555618 GCF_002922805.2 Oryzias melastigma
AATCCAAAATATTTACTTTCAATGAAGATACGAATATGTTTATATAAATATATTTCTTCTTAAATCAGCTGAGACATTAACTGCCACTGTAAAATTAGAAGTTGATCAAAAAGTCATTACATTACCATTATTACATATTTAATATGAATAATTTCAGCTATAAGACAAAGATTTTAGTAATATTCATCATATTTCAACACAGTTTTTTACAGTTATCATCCAAATGACCTCTCACATTTGTATATGCAAGAAAAGTTTCCAGAAAATTATTGTAAACATTTTATTTTTGTATTGATTTCATTACTTAAAAAATCAATATTTTATATATATATATATATATATATATATATATATTACTGTTACATCAACATACAGATAAGTGGTTGGAAGTCTTCTGTAAAAAGTGAAATTGTAAATACGTTTCATTGGAAAACAGCCAATATCACAAATTTACTTGAGGTTTTTTCTAAGGATAAAGTTACTTTAAGTCAATGATGCCCAAGCTGGTATGTTACTGCAAACTTTAAGGTATTTTCTTTTTTTTTAATGAAAAACAATGCATTACACTGACATAATTTTCATAATCATTTATTAATTTATATAAGAAGAGATTTTAGTGCACATAAAATAAAGTCAAAAATTTAACCCAATCAGTATTTCCTATTTTAACTCCTATTAGATCCAGATTTGTCTTTAGTTTGTTGCGTGGGGATTTGGTAAATACCAAAACATTGCCAGCCATTTTTTTTCTGTAGGGATTTGATTAATAAATAAATCAATAACAGAATTGATTGAGTGTTTAAAACTAAGATAACGAGGAGAAGTATAATGAAAATAGGTCACACATCAGTTTTCTCATGTTCCAAATTGATTGAAAAACAAAATTGTTACAATTAAAAAAATATATGCAAGATATTTGCATGTGGTGTTCATGATGTCCTGACGTGCTGACAGATCTCTTGATGCTTCCTGGCCATTCTGAGGTTTGATTTAATCTCATGATGGCTAAGAGAAGGCCTCCTTAAAGCCAATAGTAATGCACTGACCAGAAGATTCATGCATAATTCAGAACTCATTCTTTGCTTTTTTTTTCTTCATATCACACCACCTTGCCAAACACACAAGCACAAGCTGACACACCTTATTTCCCTCTTCTGTGGCTCTACATTGAAGAGAGAAGCAGTATTACCAGTTTGGGTTGTAGCTTATTTAATTGATGTGTATTCCTGCTTTGATAAAGTATGGACGGCTGTTTTATTTATTTATTTAAGGTTATTTTTTGTCATTTAGGGACAATAAACTGTGAAGGACTTCAATCATTTATTAGCCAAAAAAGGTCACTGTTCCTTCGTGGCTGAATATTTGTAACTTTTTCAAATTAAATGTATTATTTACAAAAGCGGTGACAAAATAATATATAACCTAACTATGAAAATTCCCTTTTAGTGTGTGACGTGCTTATAGTTTGAGCTGTGAAGTGCATTAAAAATCCAGGATCCAGCTCTTTATTTAGAAACACATCATTTAACAAACAAAAGGCATTCTCTTATTTTGGAATCCACATGTGCCCTCACGTTATAGTAAAATAAATGTAGATTAAGAGCATTAATTACAGGAGAACAGAGCACGCCCTCATTGATACATACTGGCTTTAACATGGATGGACTTGACCCCCCTTTCCCCTATAGGATAGGACTTCTACATGGCTCTCCTACAGCAGAAACCTGGGATTTAGACACATAATGGCCTCCCTGTAGTCATCTCTATACCTGTTCACCCTTCATTTCTTCTTCTACCACAGACCACTCGTCATTCTCACCTTTCAGCTCCTTTCAGAAGGCCATAGAGTAATCCAAGGTCCCAGTCATTTCTGAAGCACTCTAATGCCAAAACATTTGAAAGTCATCTATTCATAAAAGTATTCATTCTGTTTGTGAACAGTGAACTCAATTCAAACTAACTTTCTGACCTTTGTGAGGCTGCAGGATTCAGTTATCTAAGATAACCTGCTTGTGCAAAGGCTTCTCAGCGATTCTTCATTTTGCTGAGTTTGAATTTAGAATTCCAGCATTTGCATTCTTTACAGAAGTCGAACATGAATCAGAACTATACTCAAGGATGTATAGATTATGAGTGTATTGTCAACCTGTCTTTGAGTTCCAATGTCCTACTTTTGAAGTGAAATAAGAAAAAGAAATCTTGATTTTTTTTTTTTTCTTTTTTTTTTTTACATAAAATTGAAGTTACTGGCTCCCAATTTAAACCACTTAAAAAAGTTACTTCTTACATATAGAGCTCTACATGGTCATACCTCTGAGCTTCATATCTCCTGCTCTTAGATTATAAAGTTAGCTTTTATTTTAAAATGAGAGGGGATTGAGTCATTGCTCCCAAGCTCTCCTTACCAACGTCCTGACTCGGATGAGGCGTTTTATTCACATCAAAACACCTTCCTATTTCTGCTTTTAACTAAATGTGTTTTTTCTAAATGTTGCACTGATTTTACTTTTTATTTATTTAGTTTTTAATTTTTACACATTTAATATCAGAGCTTTAGCTCCAGTATTTATATTCTTTTGACTATCGCATCTCTTCAACCATTTACAAAATTAACGTAACTCCAGCAGATTCTGAAGCTGGAAAAAGTTATGCTTTCCTTTAAGTTGTATGACCTGTATATTATAAAGCACTTTGTGGTTCTTTCTAGGAAAAGTTTGTATCAATAAACTTTACTTATTTACACTTATACAATGTTTTACTCTAAACTTAGCATTTTTATTATAGATAAATATCTTTTTTTTTTTTTTATAAGGCCAACCTCATTTTTTTATACTATTTTGTCTTTACTTGTTGCTTTTTAATATGAACTTGGCATTTTGAAATCCTGTTTTATAATTAATTCAATAATTTAATTAATTATGGACATTTTAGCTCATACTGTTTTTATCGCGTTAATCTTTTGTTTATGTGGTCCGTTCATGTCTGATAATGCCCATCTAGAAGGGCAATACCATGCTAATACCATGGTCATTTACGAAAAAAAAGGATAGTAAATTAAATATTAGAACTTAAGTCCTCTTACATTTTTACATTTTAAATCGTTTTTTTTTTTCAACAAAAAGCGGCACATCGCTTTGTGATAAGAGCTCCAGAGAGAATGAATTATGTCATAATATGTATAATCTTATTAATAAGAAGTATCTGGTTGATATTTTTGGTTTGCTCTGAAAAATGGCTCCATTTTACAATGGAAACGGACTGAACCAGATTGTGCTGGAGTGGGAGCGAGGCTTTAGAACACTCTGGACCTTTATGTTAAATTTCTGTTTTCTTAATTAGAAAAAAACCCAATTGGTGTAAAAGTAAAGCCTCAAAGTATTTTATAATAATAAAAAAAAACTTCATAAAGCCACTTTTTTAGTTGTCTTTTACCATGACACAATGTCGCAAAAAAAAAAAAGGATTTTTACAGCAATTTTTAAATTAAAAATATGTGTGATTGGAATAGATTATTTTGGTTTATTAATTACATGTCAGAATTAAATAATCATGTTTTTTATCCAAAGATGTTTCCGGGTTGGTATAGTTTACACTTTTTTTTCTACTTTTTAAAAGTCTACTCCATAAAGATTGTGTTTTGAGCCAGAATAGTGGACTATGGACACGTGTATCCTCTGAATCCTTGCTCTGTTTGAAGAGGTTAGGACTGAAGGGACACTCATAAACATGTGAATATGCCCCAATCCAGACACAAAGAGATGACACCACACAAACTCCCTGTGTGGAAAGACAGACACAAACACAGACACTGTGGACACAAGCATGACTACACAAGGTGTTTGGTGAATTAATAAATACACTTAAGCATGCATGGAAACACACACACACGCCGACCCGTACTCCAACTCACCTTAATTGGCCTACCAAGCTTCACTTAAGAAACCTTTGAGACGGAGAGAGGGTGAGATAGACATGTAGGGGGGGGGGGGGATAGACAGAAGAATAAAAGCGATGGAGTCATGGAAAGAAGGAGGAGATAGTGAAAACTGAAGTAACGGAGAGGGAGGGCAGAAGGCACGAGGAGGAGAGGGAAATAAAACTCTTTGTGTGTTTCTGGGGGTAATTACAGATGCAGATTTGCGTTGCCACTTGCAACATGGCTGAATTCATTTCCATCTTCGCTTTGCCCTTCCCTGATGCCCCTGGGGAGGCAGAGACAGAGCTCTGAGTTTGTGTGTGTACTTGTGTGTGTGTGTGTTTGCGCATGAATGTTGAAGGAGGCAAATCTGGGAATCTGCATAACAAGATGGGAAGGAAAGAGGTGAAAGGAAGAAGAGTATGAGAAAGTAGAAAAGGGGAGCAGATTTTTGCATGCGAGTGTGCGGGACTGTTACCTGGAAATGACTAAAACAATAAACTTTTACTTTAAATCTTATCATCCAAGAGAAAAAATTACCAACTTCAGTGCATGAAAACAACGGAATATTGCCAATCAAAGTACAGTTTTGTGTAGAGGCAAATTACAATGCTGAGAAATGATCAGTAACGAAGTAGAAGTGATTAGTTCTGAAGATAAGTATGGTAAATGTTGTAATACACTCGTTGCAAAGTCACACGGATAAATTTTTTCAAAGTAAAACAGCTAAAGTTAATTTAATCTATTCCTGATTGACTGATAAAGAAAAAAAACATGAGAAACACTTGTGCAACACTCCACTGTTGTCCTTTAAGGAATAAAACATAAATAATAAAGACCCACCCCAATAAAAATTGTGTTTTTGGTGTTTTTATAATGTTCTTATAGCTTTTTTTCCTCATAATGGAGGACATATATAAAGAAACTTAAGCTCAAATTAGCATTTCTGAGTATTTCTTTCTAAAAATCATTGTAAATCAAGAGAAGACAAAAAAATGTTTGAAAAAGAGTTCATATGTGACGTAATATGATGAGTGCGCCGTCGCTAATTCTGACGCGTTCACCTGTAGACGACTGGATCCATAAACGTCTGGGTTTTCCTCGTCAGAGCTAGTATCTCAAAATTGAACAGCTCAAAAATTGCTCGCATTTTTTTGGTGAACCGGCAATGTTAAGTTGGCGTTGCGGGGGAGAGTGTATCAGAGCGATGATGGGAAGTATGGGAAGGCTTACATTGCGCCAACTTGGAGACGAAGTTCTGATGAACTTCTGCTTCTGCTTAGAAAAACAACTTTTTTTTTCTTTTTTTTTTTTTTTTAATGTCATCAGAATTGAAAGAACACTTTCATAATAGATCCAAATGTCATTGGAGTGAGGCTTTAAACCATTTTATTGATGTATTTTTGTCTCATTTTTGTTTTAAAGTTTTATTTTAAGCATGATTGATTGAAAAGGAGTTTGAAGAGGCGAATTTATATAATCCCGCCCCTATTACTCCCTTACAATGTTGGTGAATGCAAATCTCGTCTGCCTTTCTTTATCTCTCTGTCTAAAGGCAGTTGACTTCAGTGTTTTATTTAACTCTAGGATTCTGACACTTTTGTTTCTTGTTGCCTTTTCTTGGGAATACAGGTGCTGGATGTCATAATAAAATCCCAGTGGTGTGTTTACACCAGACTTGTCACTTTGTCAGTATAAGATAGATGGGGATCGGCAAAATGTAATAGTACAAAATAACCACCAGAGGCTTACTGATCACAGCAGCGTCTGCTTAAGGAAAAGAGTTGGGCAAACAGAGTAGTGGTTTTAAATATTCTTCAAATGATGTTGATGTAAATCTGCTATCAGTTAAAGTTCACGCTCATTGAGAAATCCTCCTGACTTTAGATATTTTTGTGTCCCTTTGTTTGTTTATGGTTGTTTTCTCTGGAGATACAGACTGACACGGGGAGAGAAAGATAAATAGCCACTGAATCTGTCTTTGTCCCGATCCCTTTTATGCAACATAATACAGAGATATATACACACACACATGCACTCACCATTTCCTGTTAGACCACCTGGCTTCCCGCTGCCAGTACGCCAGCCAATTCAGCAGCCAGAGACTTGGCCCGATTAATTATCTTCATGCTAATTGAATGTAGAGGGACTCTACTGGGATGGGTCATTAAAGTGATGCGGCATATATTTGTCTCCACTGTTTATCTGCAGCTAAAAGATACATCAGACACGGAGAAAAAGGCACACAAACTTGTAGGGATGCAAGTCTCTGTTTTCCAGTTATTTTTTTTTTTTGACTTTTCAAGAAGCTTGAATTACACTGGAAGCCAACAAATGATGACATTTAGAACTTTTTTTAAATTCATATCTGTTTTAAAATGCTTTTAGAGGGAAAGACAAGAAAATAAAAGTTAAAGTTCCACTCTGATCCTTTTTTGATCTATATTAAAAGTGTTGCCAGTGGTCTTTTAATTATGATTATGCTGTTTTTAGCAAAATAATGAATATATATATATATATATATATATATATATATATATATATATATATATATATATATATATACAATTTTCTGGGACATTTCTGCAGAGCTGCAGTATTTCATTGGAAATTTGCCTCCGAGTTGTGGGCGGGACTGTTGGCGCGGAGTAACCCCATCCCCTTATCATCCATCTGTTTACTCGTTAGCTAACAACCCCAACCAAACATAACCTGTGCAGCAAAATGGTGAGCAAAAGCTATCCTGCCATACAGTTTTGAGCCAGATGTAAGGTTGAACGGGGAAAAAAAAGGACGTACCGGTATCTAGTCTTCAACAAGTGAATGCATCAGAATGGTGCGGAGCAGGACGCTTGTGGCTTAAGTAGCTTCCTTGACACACCTACAAGCTTTTCCCAATGACATTTTTGCTTCTGCTCCTAATTTACAAATATTTGAAAAAAAGAAATGCTCAAATGTGATTTTAAGCTTAATTTCTTTAGTATATCTTCTACATCATGGGGAAAAATGCCACAAGGACATGGTAAAAACACCAAAAACCTAATTTCAATTGGAGTGGGTCTTTAATCCGTGGACTTTTTGGGGGGAATTGCTTAGCTTCCATCTGTGATGCTTTTGTAAGATGACAACCTTTCTGTTCACATTTAGAGGTCCGTCTAATGAATTAAGGAAACACTATATCATTATACACTGCATAAAAGGGATAATGGTCGACAAAATGTGCATTATCAGAAATTAATGCACTCCAAGGAATCCTGAACCGCCCAATGTAAAGCGGAGTTCTGAGTATTTCTTTATATAGGAAAGTGTGGGAATGCACACTTAGAAGGGTATTATACCACGGTTACTTAAAAATAAAAACAAACAATCGATTAATATTAGTACTTTACTCTTCTTATTTTATACGTGGTGAGGCATGTTGTAGAGGTAACAGGAAAATACGTCACTGAGCCAGCAGAGACCTCGACTTCAGCTGCAAAAGAAGAAGAATCTATATGGTGGGAGAAAGTTCACCTCTGAATGCTTGTTTTTATTCAGATAATGAAGCAAAAGTTTCTTTATATATAGAACATTTGTTTTTCTATTTTAGTTGTCCATTATCACTACACCCAGCAGCCAATTAGAATCAAATAGTTAACTGTATCATGGTATATTATGTTTTTTTTTTTTTTTAAGTAGTAGGCCTATTTGTCTTATAAACGTGTTACACACACACACATACAAAACAAACTATTAGATCCCGTTTGTGTCTAAGCCTGTGAAAATCTTCTAAATAATGATAATGTAGGTTTTAATTAATGGAAAGCTCCTTAGGTGTGACAAGTAAACCCTCGGTCTCGGCATTGCACTTACATTGTTTTAGTGCTAACAAGAGGGCTCTCGAAGGATAAGAGTCTCTTCTGGTTGTGCTTTCTTTATCGCCTTGCTCATGTTAGAGACGCCATGTAATCCCTGGAACCAAGAAAACACACGGGGCTTTTCTTTGTAAAACACTTGGTACAAAATTACATAAAATATCAGTTTATTTGATAGTAATGCATCTACTACAGTTGATGTATTATTATTTTGGATAAAATATCCCCGTCTAAAGTTATACTGACTGTCTTTATCTGTATTTGTCATATGTATAGTTTTCTCTACTTGTGATGTTACATCATACAATCGTGGAATGGGGTATATTTCACAGTATCCAGTCAAATAATTTCAGTCATACCTGTTTTTTCCTACACTCTTTAAGTCAGTGTGTGATTTCAGTGCTTTAGTGCTCACCAGCATAAGACTAGTATGCAGCTACATATGAAGCACATAGCCGGTAAAGGCTGACAGCCAGCACAGAGGCGCATTCTCCCCATATGCCTCCACACACATAATAGCCATTTCACAGCTCGTCTGGGGGTAATGGAGCCTGGCTGGGCCTACCGAGATGGATCACCCCAGATGGGAAGGAAATGGGTGATCTGGCAGAACTGACAAGGCCTGTAGATGTTCTGAAAAGTCCCAACTAACAAAGGTGAGACACCTCTGTTGTTCTCAATTGCCGTTTGAGCACGCTAATTCTGACAATACTGTTTGTGAGTTATAACCAGTTCTGTAAGTTGACGTCACTGTAGCATGTGTTAAAGTTGGTAAAAGAGAAAAATATACAATGTAAAAACAGATTAAACCTGTCAGAATTACCCAATTTGGAGCAAGGAATTGATTAAAACACCTGACCAGCTCATCCTTCCCCTTCAAACTCAAAACAACCAAAACCCAACATGACTGTGCTGGTATTTTGACTGGACATTTGAGACAACGGATAGCCAATGTTATAAATGGCATGTGGTGAAAAATGTCAATACCCTGTGATTGGACTAAGCATTTTGAGTAGCTAAAGGTCAGAAAGGAGCACAATGCTGATTGTTTTCCAAAGACAGGCTATTGAAGTTTATCTGAGATGGCTTATTTAGTTTAACATGCATTCAGAAGCTGAGTTATCAGTCTGGGTCAAGCTGCTCTGGATAAAAGTGCAGTTTATTTGAAGATTAAAGGTTCTTTCAATTCCACATCTGAAATTTTGCTCATCTCTTCTCTTTTTCTTAAGTTTGTTTAAATCTAATCAATGACAGAGCAGAGAATAGGCCGTCTCACATTCTCTGCATATCAGTAGTACTGACATGTGCGAGTTGCAAGGTAGCATTTGCAAAAAGTTTATCTGTGACAATAATAGATCATAGTTGTTTTGTTGTTGTTTTTCCTAGTGCAAATCTATCAAAAATATGTTAATCAAAGAAAGCTCTTCTGCTCTATTTATGGAGATAATGTCGTTGTTAGAGCAAAAAACAAGAATAATATATGTCAGAAACATTTAATTTAACATTTAATAATAGAAAATCAGGATAAAAAGTTTATATAAGTAGAAATTAATCCTTTAATTTTATTACCGTTGTTTTATGTTGAAATATATGCTTTACTGAAAGTGTACTGATCTGTTTTGAGTGTTCTATTTATAGGACATTGAGAATAAAAGTGCCCCTCTTACCCCAGAAAATTAAATCATCCAATGGATTCTTTTAATCTTTTCAATGGTTGCCATAGAAAACATCTATCTTTACTTTTACATCTCATTTCCTCTTATAACCTTTAAAGACACTTTAATCTCAGCTGCCTTAGTGTCCATTAAAACACATACGCCGCTTACAACACACAAATGTGTGTAATATACTCTGCTGACGAAGGCTTTTAGGTCTAATTACATTGACGGCGGTCCTTTTGTGGTATAGCTGCGAGAACTGATCTAAAAACACAAGATGCAAATGTGGAAATCTGCCATCTTATCTGCCCACATCATTTGGGGATTGGTGTGTGTGTGTGTGTGTTTGTACAAGGTGCATACATTTGCACTCACGACACCCCTCGCCTCAGTGCCTCTTCAAAGGCATTGAGTGGTGCCCTTTGTGGCCCCCACTGCCACCCTTTTCACTCTCCCTCCTTTTGTCTTAGCGTTTCATATTTAATAGAGCTGGCTCAGAAACAGAGCAAGAATAGGTACCTGAGGCTGTGGGTGAAGGCCCACTGATGCCTGGGTGAAGTGTCTCCTCTGCCTCTGCGCCTCTCTGTGTTTCACTCCCCTAATCCTTTCAAGAGAATATGTGAGCAGGAGATCAAAGGGGGGCACAATGACGTCCACCTCTTCTGTTGGGACAGGATGGTCATTGAGACGCCTCCTCCTCTGTATTTGCAGACACACTTGCCTGCTTTTAAACAGGTGTCTAAACTGAGAAGTGATGCCCGTCCAATGTCAGAAATATGAACCAGAAGGTACAGATCGTCTGTTTTTTCTTCATCTCTGCTCCTACTACATTTACAAAGCAGTATAGCTTCATTACATGTTTTATCTCGGCTACTGTTTAGACCAATTTAAATAGCAAAATACTTTTTTTTTTTTTAATCTGAGCTTCAAAAACAAAAAGACTTCTCAGTGTGACCTCGCTCTATCCGCAGTTCTTCTCCACGATGAGGTGATGCAAACTCATTGGCATCTGTCAAACTGTCCAGCTGATTTTATAGCTGACTTTCAATCACTCGCCCTGGAAAGAAACAGAACACATGTTCACTATTGATTGTCAATCAATGATCAATTAAGCAAGCCATTTGTCCAATTACAGCAAAGGGTCCATCCGGACCATGGCTTATTTAGCTGTTTGATTGGAGAGGAGCAAAGGGAATTGATATGCTTAAAAAATTGATCAGCGCTAAATCTTTAAACACTTATCTAAGTCTGATAGTAAGGCCATAAATGTTACAGTTGGGGAAATGTACCTGAAGAAAAAAAACATGTATTGGATATAAATAGCTTTTTTTTTTTTTTTTTTTTTTTTTAGTTTTACTTATTTTCCCTTTATATGTGCAGAAGTTTTTCAAAACTATTGTCGGTAAATTTGTCTTCTATACAATTAAACTCTAAAAAATGTACAAATTAATCAGTAACTATACTCATGGTAACCAATATAATAGACATTTCCAGATTGATTACCGTGTGCTAACATATTTTAAACCTCAATATTAGTGAATAAAAAGTGAGCTTTGTGGAATTAGTTATTTTATTAAATAAATACATTCAAAAATCTTACTTTGACATAAATATGGATATTACAATGGATAAATATGGATATTTTACCATGTGTCTCTTCTCCTAGAATTAATTTGATTTTTGCCAATAGTCCTGGCCACAACTTGAAAGCAAATTTGTCTAACACTTGTCTAAAACTATGTCCTAGAAAAGGACACCATTTTTGTTTTAATTTTGGCTTAAATTGGCCTAATCATAATTAAATTACCTCTAGGAACGCTTTTGAAATAGATCAAAATATGTACAGAGTGGGACTTTAAGAAGAATTCTATGTAACTTTTTCTGTTTTGTAATGATTAAACTCAGCAAACCTTAGTTTATTTTGTTATTGTATTCATTTACTTGTGAACTTTGCACAAATTTGTACAAATACAATATTTTTTGCTAAACAGTAAATTAGTTTGATTTCTTTGGCCCTAAAAAGCTACTTTTAGAGCATTTAAAATTCACTTTTCATTTAATATTTCTACCATAATCTGTTGAATGGCATTAAAAACACACGTCAAATATTCATTATAAAATCTGTCGCAGTCATGTTAGGTTAATTGGTGATTCCACATGAGGGAGTATGGAAAGCCAGGGCTGCTCGTGTCATTTGTCTCTGTGTGGCCCTGTGATGGACTTGTGACTTTCCCAGTCACACATTGCATCTTGCCCTGTGAAAGTTTGAATAGGCTGCAGGCCTCCCTGCGGCCCTGAGGAGTATGAAGTGGGTTAGGAAGATAAATGGATGGACGCATGGATGCGTGGATGGATGCAGAGGTTGATAGATGAATGGATGACACATGATAACACACCTTGAGCACAAAGCACACTCCGACTGCCAGCTGAAGGGGACTTTGATTTACCTTGTGCTACATTCAAAATAAATCACAATAAAACATTGACTCAAAACATATCCAAAGAAACAAAATTTTGAGTCGGTTTAGTTTTATTCCTACCTAAAAAAAAAAAATGAAATCATTAATATCAAACAACAGCATTGTTAATTTTAACTTCTATAGTTTTAACTTGCAAATAGCAGTTGTTTGCCTAAAGGCCCATTCAAATGAAAATCGTTCTTTTAGGGTTATTAACATGTTCTTGTTGTGTTTTTCTCATAATAAAAGCCATGCTTAAAATAATTCAAGAGTCAAATTTCTGAGTATTTCTTTATTGAAATTGCGTTGGATCACGAGCAGAAGGAAATGGGATGTTTGAGAAAGTTTGGGTTTATGACTACTGCTGTGGGTGGACCAAAGTCTCCGCTACAATTTTAAAGGTGCTTACACACCAGTGGTGTCAACTTGCGTTTTCACTTTTAATGAGAAGTCAATGTAAACACATATAGACTAGAATTTCCAATTTTCACGTCCAGAACGCTCTTAATAATCGCACGCTGCTACGCAACTTTTTAAGTCCGGTCACGGGCTGGACGTACAAATCGAGTGTTTATTGATCGCGCGCTAAAAGTTCAACTGGTTGAATTGACGCTTAAATGCGGCAAAGTGGAACTATGACTTGATTTTTATAGTGACGTGTGGGTAGTGTCCTTTTCATAAAATGGAAGTGCCAACCGGCGTAAGCATGAATGCAAAGGAGAAATTAATATTGCCGCTTATTCTGCTTGGTTGGATTTATATGACATAGAGACCGATATTTATTGGAACAAAGAGGTAAAAAACAAAAAACCTGGAGCAAAATTTGCTGGATTTTCAGCGCTTTGCTTTCCACATCGAGCCTTAACGTATTGCAGGACAAATAGGTTCATGTCTATTTTCATTTTCCTCGTCTGAGCTGCCATCTGGCTCTAAACTGTACGGCTGGATCACTCCGAAATAGCTTGACGTTTTTTTTTTTTTTGCGAAGATAATGTTAGCTTAGAGTTGTGAGGGGCTTGTTGCTAGCGGGAGAGAGTGTAAACAAAGGAATGCTGGGAAATTAGCTAGACTAAGTTCTGCACAAACAGTCTCGCCCACAACAAAAAACCAGAATTTCTAATGAACTTCTGCTGCTCTGCAGAAAATATGTCTTAATAAATGACACAGGCTTTTCAATTGGCAATGATGTATAATTATCGAAAAAAATATAGTTTAAGTGTTGTAAAAAATGTAGTTTAAAAGAAATATACCATTTACAGTTCCAGCATGACACTTACAGATCATTGAATCATCACTTGGAGTCAAACTTTGTTATATTTATTTATTTGTTTCATTATCTCAAACTGCAGGTGATTGATTTTGCATCACAAACAGATGTGGTTGAGTCACTTCTGTTCTCCAAGCAGTTTCTACTTTAGAGAGCACCTGCTGTGCCTCTCCTCGGCTGCACGTCTTACCTGTTTGTGCTCCAGTGTGATGTCACTTTCATATCAAACAGCAAGACAAGAGCTGAGGAGCTGCACACTCTGACTTTTACTATTTATCTGCCATCAGAAATTCTTCAGAATACATTTTCAGGAATATTTTTTTTTCATTTTGTTGATAAATGGAATTGTGTAGTGGTTTACACTATTAGGGAATCCTGATCTCTCTTAGAAAATCTTAAGGGAAGATCTGAAGGAAACATTCCTCAGTGAGCACCAGATGGAAGTTTTAGATTTAGTGGAATTTGTAAAGAAAACAGGTACCTGAATACATTTATTTTAGAGTTTAAATATTTTTTTTGTTTTATTTCATATTAATCTGCTTCAGGGGCATTTTATTAAGCTCCATTTTGTGTTCAGGGTTCGAAGCATGTTCCAGTTTCTTAACCAGTTTACACCTGTTTTTATATTTATTTATCATTTTGTTTTCATTTATTTTCATTCTTTTTTTTCATCTAGCATCCATAACTACTTTTCTTCCATATTCTTGTCCTTTTTTCACTTGTAACTCTAGTACAGTTCGATTCTTTGAAAGTTTAGCTTAAGTCATCCTTTGTTTCCAATAAAGGGCTTCAAAAAACTATTTTTTTAATAAAATTGTGATGATGCACAATCGTCTTGATTGTCTCCTTGGTGAGAATCAACTTTAATTTAGCCAGTTAATATCAGGTGCCTTTGAACATACTCACAAGTATCTTGACAAACAGATTGTTTTGGTGCATTTTCCCCTCACAACTTTGTGTAAACAGTTTTTTGCTGACATAGCAACAAGAGTCTCCGGCAATACGAAGCTGGTGCTAACCTTGTTAACAGGCATTTTGACATGTCTGCACATAAATCTGCAGTAACCCAGCAGTAGAATGGGCTGCATGTAAGTCACGGCTTCATTGTCTAAGATAGAACCAGCTGTCAGTGTTTGCTAGTCTCAGGCGAGAAGCAATTGGACTTAAGTAGATGTTGTTGCAGAAAGAAGATAAAGTTGTTTTTTTTCATATGTTTTTGAGTTTACTGCTTTACCTGAACACTGAAGGGAAAATCTAAAGAACTAGATAAAAAAAACTACACACTTCGTTAAAGACCGACCAATGAAAATGTTATTTTTGATGTTTTTTAACATATACTTGAAACAATTTACTTCACAATGGAGGAACATGCCTTTTTGAGTATTTCTTTATTCAAATTTACATGAATCAGGAAAAAAAATGTGTTTTTGTTAATGTAGAAAATACGCTGGATGGCTAGAAAATTACCCGGGCTCACACTGCATCCGGTCCGGCTCCAGTGAGGACGCCAGAGTGGTCTAGCTACGGCAGATGACTCTCATTCCCTATGGATGTCTGGGGTCCTGCTGCATCAGACCTCGCGAGACTCCATAGTCATAGGTTCACGCGATAATCCACCATTTATATAGGAAGTACTAGTAAACAAACCCTCATTCTGCTGTGATTTTAAATTATTTTGACAACACTTCTTGTTCTGCAGGACTCTTCTTCATACAATAGCTAAGCATAGAACTTTTATTAATACTTTTGTCTTATATAGGCTTAATTGTACATTTTTGACTGTGCTACATAAATTGTATAGGTGAGATTACGGGGAGACCATGACTGGTTGTCACAATGACGAAATGTTTATAACACGGGAAAAACAGCGTGTACACTAGAAAATAGGTTTTAATTTTAAAAAATTTACTGGATGCACTTTACACTCACTCACTGATTCTAGTTTAGGTCATTACCCCGACTTCACAAAAGAGTGCTAAGTGTCTAAGCTGGCATCTGGCTGAAAACTGCATAGCTTGGATATCTCTCGCCGTTTTTGTTGCATCAGTAATGTTGGTATGTGAGGGGCTAGAGAGAGAGTCTGTTAACAAAGGGATGGTGGGAAGTGGGGGCAGGCTTACTCTACACCAACCTTCCCACCCAGAACTCAGAGACAAATTTCAAATCAACTTATATGGCTTTGCAGAAACCATGTCCTTGACAACGATACAGGTTTTTTAATATTGGCTAAAAGGACATAATCATAATTAAAAGACCACTGGGAACGCTTTAAAAAAGATTCTTCGAGTAGGACTGTAACATTAGATTATTTTTTTTTTTCATTTTGAATCAAGGAACCATCGAGTTTTGTGTGACACTAAATAAATCCTCAAAGATTGTTGAATAAATACTAAAGTGTATGTGTGTATTTGGGCAGACCCCCATGATAATTCTGCCTCCTTGGATACATTTCGTCACTGACATTGTGCCGTCTCACGACTTCCACCACAAACTCTCTGAACCCTCTTGCTCCTCCTACTCTTTCTTTAGCAACATTTTTTTTGGGGGGGGACATTGTTTATTTGGGTCACATAGCCAGTTATCTTAGGAAAAAAAAAGGCAAAAAAAAGGAGGCGTCTTCTTACCCCGCCATCCTTTTTCACAAACCCTCACCCTCCTTCTCTTTCTTTTCCATTTTTTCCACCCTTGGCCCTTTTATTTTGGTTTTCAGCCATTTAACCAGTCAGCAACAATCAGAGCTGACAGAGTGACGGGAAACAATCGAGGCGGGGTCAGTGGAGGGGTGACCTCAGAGGGTTGGGGGGTAGGGAATGAAGGGAAACCTAAGCAAAAAAACCGCCACCCCAGAGCAGTGTCCCGCCTGGTTCTTTGTTGCAGTTGTCCAGTGAGAAAATGAGGATACTTCAGTCTTCTGTGTTTTCCTCTGAAAGCTCTCCTCTTTTCTTGCCCAGCACTGTTGCGTTACCCACTAGTTTCATATCGCCTGCGTTATTACCCCAAGATAGAAAACAGAGGGGTTAACGGGCGATAAGGTGACTGACTTTTCATATCTTTTTCTTCTTCCTCTTCTTTTTGACATTGTCTGTGACTGCATGACACTCGTGGGTCTGATTGACAGGAGGCGTGGAGGTGTGTGTGCGTGTCTGTGTGGAAGTTCAGGAGTGGGGGCCAGTGTGACTGGACGTCTTTGTGCACGTCTGTCTGGACATTTTGGGGAGGTGGGTGAGTTGAGCCTGAAGTAGTGTGTGAGGGAGGAAGGTGGTTGGTTGGTTTGTTGGGAGGGCTGTTAAGAAAAAAAAAAAAAAAGTGTGTGGGTGAATGGGGGGGTCTACTCTTTCTCCCTCGCCCTTATCGTGACAGTTTGGAGGTTTTACACTTAGCTGCCCTTGTGTTTGTTTGTCTGAGCGCCTCGATCAGGTTCCCACGTGAAAACGGGCTCTGCGTCCTCATCCGCTCATCCGGCCGTTGAGTGTGACACAGTCAGAACCAGAGAGGAGTTGTACGTCTGCAGAGAATGACAGCTGGGCCTGTGTTAGCAGACCAAGCAGGACTTCTGAATCCTCCACTCTGGTTCCTATGAACAAAGAAACATGTTTGAACTTAATTGAATTGCATCGTAAAGTTCCACTCTGAACATCTTTAGGTCTATTTTAAGTGTTCTCAGTGGTCTTTCAATTATAATTGTATTATTTTTAGGCAACATAAAAAATTGTCATTTTTCTCTGACATATTTTCTGCAAAGCGCCAGTTGTTAATTAGAAAATCGCCTCTGAGCTGTGGGCGGGACTGTTGGTGGAGAGTAAGCCTGCCTTGTTTTCCCATGATCCCTTTGTTTACACGCTATCCCACTAGCTTAAAGACCCTCAAAATCTAATACTACTGGTGCAACAAAAATTAGAGCTATCCAGGCGTACATTTTCGAACTTTAATGAGAAAAACAAAGATGCACATGGATCTATAGCCTCATTTCTACTAGGCAGTCCGGTTCGATCAGGAGTGGTACAATATGGTCCAGTTAATTCCGGCGAGCATTTCCACTCTGTTACACCTCGGTCCCACTGAGCAGTTTGTTTTCACGGGGTTTAGCCTGCTAGCATGTCATTGCACCATTGTAGTGCTACGACTAGCAAAGCGACAACAATGGAGGTCATTCAGCAGCTTGTCTGTTTCTGGCTTTAATTTTTGTACATAATATATAACAGAAGTTTAATGTTTGAAAGAAGATTGCCGGCGGTTAAGAAGTATACCGCCGTAAAGAGCAAATGCTATCTTAGCGCTATATTGGTGCTTTCTAATGTCGTCATCACTTTCTGCCAATAAACGGGTGGGAACAGCGGCTCTGCCCCAACCGTCCTGGACCTACAAGAAATGGGGGCCCTGAAGAGGTAAGGTTTGGTACCGTTTAATGGGACCATTTTACATTGGAAAAGCCAAAAAAAAATACTGGACAGTACCGTACCAGACCACTCAGTGGAAACTATTTGTCTGCCAATGGAGCAAGGAGCTTGTGGCACACCAGCTATAGCACCTACGTCACTTTTAAATGTCATTGTATTTATCTACCCCTGAGCTATGATTCAAATAAAGAAATACTCAATTTTAATATTAATTTTCTTTATATTTATCCTACATTATGAAAAAATGTCACAAAAACATTTAAAAATCACCACATTCAGTGGATCTTTAAATCCTAATTGAGTTTTTTTTTCTAATCAGACAAAATTAACTGTTTTGTTTTCAATTTGTTTAAAGTGCAATTAGTCTATTCTGATTTACAGAACTGTAATTGACCTCTTGACATTTTATCATGACTTAATGTTGTTGTAATGTCAAACAATGTGTTAAATAAATGACTGTCTTTGTGTGCATATTATTCTGGCCTTTGCTGGAAAATGTCAAACTCAGTTGACTTCCAAGTATCAAACTAACACAGCGTTATGCATAATCAGGGGTCATAGGCTGGCAATTAAAACAGTATCCCTTGGTCTCACCATGCTCATCACAAATGTATGATAATTTAATAACTTTTCCACTGGTGTCATAAATGGATGATTGATTAGAGATGGAGAGAAAAGCAAGTGATATGGGTGGAGGTGAAGCAAAAAAAGAGGCAGGCTTTGAGAGGAGGTGGGAGGGAAATGAAAGGGGTAAATTAGTGACGAGATGGAGGGAGAATGGGGCGAGGAGAAAGGTGGAGGGCTTTCTGTGGGACGGGGAGTGGGAGACATTCCTGGTGATTCAGCACGGTGCACCAACGTAAAGACGGGACGCGTGAACTGAGGGTAGGATGGATGGATTGAGGGGAGAGGAGGAGGGGTGACAGGGCTCCCCTCTAGCAAGAGCAGCGACAGGGACAGATGGCGTCCCTCGGCGGACAGAACGAGTCCTAGTTTTCACCTGCGGCCCCATGGGAAAAATACGCCTTCCTCACACATGACCCTGGAATGCTCGTGCAACACCACAGCAAGATGAGGGATGTACTCAGAAAAGAGGGGTGGATGGAGGGAAAGGGGGGGGCGATCTGAGAAGCAGGTCAAGGGAACAGTGATTTAGGATTGTCTGAGAAAACTTGAAGGGAGGAAATACATAGAGTGGGAAAACCTCGCAGTGGATTACAGAACAGTGGAAAGTAGAAATTGAAGGAATCTGTAAAACAAGGCGGTAAAAAAATCAATAAGCACAATGTTTGAAGAGAGGAAAGCAGCAGGGAAGCCTTCACACTGTGAAAACTGTTTGACAGATACTTTCCGACAGACAGCTCAACACCCAAGCAGATGCCTCTCGTTCTGTCTCCTTTTCCTGCCGTCCCTCCTAGACCGTCATCCCCTTTCTCCTCGCCTATTTTTCTTTCCTCTTCTTGCCCCACGTCTCCCTGTCTCTCACTGCCTGACTGTTGGGTGATACAGATGGTGCTTTTGAGCACTGTGAATGGGGTCAGCCCGGGTCGGAAAGGGAGGGGGCACAAAGGAGGACCAGACAATAATGTAACGATTCGTCCGCCCCCTCGGACCAGCAGGGCCGTGGAGGAGAGTGAAAGTAAACAATGGTCCATCGCTGAGGGGGTCAGTGGGAGGGAATAGGGGAAAGGGGTCTGCAATGGGGGTGTATTCAGTCCCCCCAGGATCCTGATGCAGGGCCGCCATTGGAAAAGGACAGAAATGTGTGTGATTATGGGTGCACATACACAGATGCTAGCTAGCTGGAGGGCCTTCGAGGTTGCAAAGTAGCAAAACTCCAGCGTCCGTCTGCGTTTCACATTTGGAAGTTCCTGAAACTTTTCCCTCCGCCATAACTCCAGCTCACGTTTCTCCATGTTTATACTTTACTTGCGAAAAATTCAAATTGAACTGCTTTCCTAGTACAAACGTTACAGAATGGCAAATTAAAGAAAAATTTAAGATTTTTAGTATAAGAGCTCATCTAAAGGTTGTCTTTTTGCAAAAACATGTTTCAATTTGTCTTAAATCAAACATTTTTAGCATTTAATTGCAAACTAAGTGGCAAAATATTTCTTGGATTCTGTTGCCTTTTAAATTTTACTCCCGATCTAGAACACATGTCAAAGTCGAGGCCCGGGGGCCGATCCGGCCCGCCAGGTAATTATTTTCGGCCCTCCAGATTTTATTTTATTGTTATTACCAGTGCCATATTATCTTGCGCTTATTTCTAGCTTGTATAATTTTGACAAATTATACTTTTATAGAGAGTAAAAATATTGAAAGTTATTTGAGGTTTACATTGATTTATTCTGGGATTATATTCCTGCTTGATTTTATTCATAGTAAAGTTAAAAGTTACATTTAAAAAATTTAGTTTTATTGTGTTCAATAAATGTTTATCCTGTTCGGCCCACAACCTAAGATGTTTGTTGGATTTTTCCCCCATGTGCGATTGAGTTTGACACCCCTGATAGCAATTTTACTGTTTGACTTCTTTTGTTTTTTAAATTTGACTTTTATTCTTACCAAATGAGCAACTGATTTGCTGTTTTTTCACTAAACTGCTAATTTCTACAATATATTTTTGCTAAAATTTACCAGTAAAACAACACTAGCAATAATTATGTTGCACATTAATGTTTTTTTCTTTAAACTAAGTTCTATCTAAGTAAAACATCTAAAAAATATGATTTGATACTATGATTTACTGGATATCCTCCATTGATGTCACACTGACAAATTAATTGCCTTCTCCTGATACCTTTCTCTTAAAACATTCTCGCATTTTTTTTCTACCCAACACTAATTCCTCATGTTAATTACATTTAGTTTGCTTTTTTGTTATTTCTTTCATTCTTTAAATGTTCTGTCAGTTGTAGTGGACTGTATAGCCTACCATCTGTGCTCCGGTTGTGTGTTTTTCCAACAGAAAGGAGTGCAAATGAAAGGGCTAGTCAAGTGTGACAGTTGACACTGTGTTAATCAGTTCTAAAGATGTCCTATTGACTTTATTGACAAGTAAAGCAGGAGTCAATAACAGTGATCAGCAGTCCCCCGAAGCCCAATAATTGGCAGAGTGACTTTGCCTTCCAGCGAGACAGATGTTGGTCTTTTATCTGTTTACCACTTGAGACTTTCTGTGTGCTCTACTCCATATATATATATATATATATATATATATATATATATATATGGAGGGACTAGAAACAAGGATCTAAATAAGATTGTATTATATTTTAATTTTTTCGTTCAAATTATTTCAAATAAATCTTTATTTCATGAAATCTGTTCACTTTAGATGACAGTAGATGATTTAAATTTCAGAAGATCTTCAAAAGTCAAATTAATCTGGAAAATCACAAATTAAAAGTTTCATATCTGTTATAGTCCTTTACGTAGCAGGGAATGTCTTTATGTAATCCACCCATTAAATCACTTTATTCATCAGCATAAAACAGTTCTGAGGAAGTTGCTGCTAGCATTTTTGTGGCTTTTTGTGCCTCCTGGAAAGTTTGTGGGCTTTTATGGTTCTTGCATAGTCATGCATTTGTTCAAATTAATTGAACATCCCAGCGATGTAGTCTATGGAGCAATTTTAATGCATTTGGAGCATGGCATCACAGAGTCCAAATCAAGAGGACGGTAAACAGCTGCTTAAAGGAAAAAAGTAAATAACCCAGCATCAACAGAAGTTTCAGTAACTGATATTTCATCAAACACATACAAGACAATAGGTATTCTGTTTGAAACACAGAAAGCCACACTATCAACTCCAAAGCCAGCAAGAGACAGATTTAGAAAGCATCTAAACACTGTGGCTCGAGAGGTTTGTGTTTGTAGGTTTGTGACGTCTGTAGAAGTGTGTCACTTTTCCAACTCCTGGGAAGATGTTTAAAAATAGAGATACCAGGGTGTACAGTTTGGTTTATCGCAGCTATTGGGGGAAAAAAAAAAAAAAAAAAACATTGTTTTACCCATTTACCAGAGATGATTGAACCAATTGTGATTAATTTAATTAATTACACACATTAGTTGATCAATAGGAAGCAGAAAAGGATGATATTGATGTTAATCTATTTATTTTTCATAAACCAACAAAAGAAAACGTATCTTGAGCAGTGTAGCTCAATGATCTCCTCATCATCATCCGTCTACACTCTCCATCTGTGGCCTTTGATTGACAGCTTCTGAGAGGTGAATAGTAACGCTCATTGCAGTTTTGAGAGGTCAGGCAGCAGGGGTTGTGACTGGGCTCTAGGGGCTCTGTTCTTGGCCGAGGGGCCCGTGTGAGGGCTAATGGATGCAGATCATAATCCCCCTACATTGTGTTCGGAGCTACATGTTAGCAGCAAAAGTCAAAAAATTTTGTGTGGGATGGTTAAGAGAAACACACGTGCAGATATTCTTACATAAAGCAGAGGAAATAGATTTTATTTTGTATCAGTGTGTCTTCAGCTTAGGGTTTTATTTCATTTAGTCAAAAAAAAAGCAAAAATGACGTCTCGCTCTATAGGGCCAATCCGTGGTACTTTCACTGCAGAAAAAGTTGATCCAAAAAGATTTTCCAGTTCCTACTTATTTTAAGAAACGCATCCTCCCTGCACAGAAGGTGGTTACTGTGGCACATTGTGAAAATACAAAAAAAAGAAGCTGATACCTTCTGTCAAAGAAACAAAGGTTGATACAAGACTTGAGTCTCTACTTGATGACTTTTTCTAGGTCAGCGGTTCATTTGTATTATTCATAGTTTAAACTATAGGAAAGTCTGACCATTATGTGAGCATTATTGTATGTGTTGAATCAGTTAAATTTGGTACCCAAAATATGTTCTACTGCCATGTTGTTGAGAAACAACAAGTAGATTTTCTTTATTCCTGCTAAACAACCAGGACAAATAGCCTAATAATTTTTCTGTTTAATCTGCCAAATAATTTTCTGCTCCTGCCATACATCCCTAGTGTCATTTTTTTCTCTTTGGGATTTAAGGGCTTTTTTATGATTTTTTTTTTCATAAAGCTGTTCAAAAATAAGGATAATTTTAGAAAAATAAGATGGAAAAAATGCTGACATTATTGTTAAACTTCTTGCTATGTCTGACTGCTGGACAATTCATTTTTGTTTGCAGGATTTACCATTTTTAGAGTTTATATCTGAATTAGTTTGTGAATTGAAGTTAATATTAAGGAATTATTGGAAAACAGTGTAATTTAGAATAGAATTGAATACTTTTACATGGATTAATAGGACATGGCAACTCAAGAAAAGTTGTAAGTGATTGGTTGGATAAACATTTGTGATTAGTAGTCAGTTGCCAGACATCTAACCATTTTGTCATGAAACTATGCTCTTGTTTTAAGTCAGTAAATTATCTTACTCTTGAGGCTAATCTATTTTTTAAAGCAAAATGACAACTAAAAGTCTTTGGTTTTAGCCAATTTCATGCACTCTTTAGCTTGACCCCATAACAAAAGCTAATAATTTTGACAGCATCCGCTGAAGACTCAAGAAGCCATAGTTCCAGAGAGGATTTTCAACTCTGTTGATCTATCCTTGTTAAAGCTTATATGGAACAAATGGATAAAAAAAGGGAATCAAAGTGCGTGGCATTCCTGTATATACCGAGGCAAGTTTTTCATCCCTGTCTGAATCAGTTTGCTTTTATATGTGTGTGAGTGGCAGCCACAAGAGCTTTACGAACAGCGGCTGTGTCAAAAGGATGTACACTTCACAATCTGGTCTTTGTGTGGCTTTGCTCAGGAATGAGGCTTGAAAAGGAACATGCATGGCCAAAAAAAAAAAAAAAACCTTGGTGGGCAGATCCTACCCATCACTTACCCTTTCTGTAAGCCTCTAAGACAGAAGCAAGAGTTTCATGCACGTGTGCATATGCTGTCTATGTGAAAGTGTAAGATAGGTGAAAAACTAAAAACACAGGTGAAAAGCACCATGGGAAAGCAATTGACAGAAGTGAGAGAAAGATAGGCAGTTGGACGAGGTGTGTAAAAGGGAATAGTAGATACAAGGCTTTGGTCCTAATTGATCTCTGGATAGTTCAGAGGGCCCAGCCTCAGGGGCCACTGGAGGGGTCATTAGGATGCAAATATATCAGTGATTCTTTGGCACAAAGTAGACAGACACTGCTAAAATAGCAAGTAGTCGACAGAGGAAAGACAGAACGTGAGGTAATCTTTTTTTTCACCTGTATGAAAGTTATTTCTAATCCAATTGATTATAAACAATCATTTCAATTAACCTAACTCTTTTTTTTATTATATTTATCAACAAAAATCCCTCAATTACTAATTCTATTTCCTTTAAAGGTCTCAATTCCAATTAGTGTTTTCTGTAAATATTAATATTACTAAAGATATCAATGTTTTTCATGTATCACTTCAACATATAATCTGACCTACAAGAAAAACTTGCTGCTGCCTGTAATAAATTATCTTTAAAATTAAACTCTAAGCCTGTTTCAAACACTGTGTAATGTATTTTTCTAGACCTAGCATTTTTTTTATGTTAATATTTGACTAATTTCTTAAATTTAGTTTCGGTTTGAAGATATAAGGACTCGGAACTTGTCCTAAGATGCTCTTAAGCAACATGCAATTAAGGCTTTTCCTTAAGACAAATCATTTAGAATTAAGATTTTCTCCTGTCAGGATAAATCATAATTCCTGGTCTTAAAAATATCATATAACCATAGAAAATGGATGGATAAGGCTAATTTTGGGGCAAGGACTGGACTTGGTCTCCACCTTTAAGCTTAGATTGAGAATAATACATCTATATATACTGTATATATAGCTATATAGATATATCTATATATCTATATATATATATTTGAATAGGAATTAAAATTACTTGGGCACTTTCATAAATACTGATCCTGTCGTCTGACAAAAAAGTCTATAAGTTCCTAGTTTACTTCAGTCTCTTAGAGTAACTTTTTTTTAATCTAATTTGTGTTAATACATATTTTCTGATTTCTAGATTGCTATTTGTTGCTGTTAGAGTAACCTCCACTTATATGCGGGGTTAGGAATCAGAGACATCCGCAGATATGCGGAATACGCAAAGTCTCACTCCCGCGGCCAAAGAATGCCCACTACTGATATATACTAATCAAAAACACTTCTGATCATGCTTTGTAAACATTTATTAAAGAAGTGTTGCTCAGTATATTTTTTTTAATTCTGAACCAAAGACTGTTCAGCAGCATTTATGTCTCAGATGAGGAGTGTCACTCTGTCTCATATATATAGTGCCTTAAAACTATATAGGAGCGTCTGTGCTTCCTTCTTCAAATAATACTTAAATTACACACCTCAGCACTGCTGCACCTTCTTCAGTTGCAATTATTTCGTTCAAATGTCTTGAGTTGTTGGAGTTTTTGTGATAAAACTGAAAAAAAAAAAAATTCTGCGAATACCGCGAATATGCAACCGCGAATAAAGAAACACAAATAAACAAGGGAATACGGTATTTAGTTTTTCTTACTTTCTGGTTACAATAACAAGATTTTTTATATTGTTGCCATAGTAAAGTGAACGTTTTCAACAACTTCCAAAGGTGACAATCAACTTATTAATTACCTTTTAAAAATACTCATTCAAGGGAATTATTGTATTAATTTAATAATACTTAAAAGGCAACAACATTTACTTTTAAAATACTCATATTTTGATAATGTTTTTTTTAAATATTTGTTCATTCACAACAGAAAATTCAATAATTCCCCCGACTTGTGAGTTTCTCTGTTCGACTTGATATGTCTTTTGTGCTCCTATAACCTAAAATTAAATTGGATCTCTTCAGGGAGTATGTCGGTTATCAAAGTGCTGGTAGCCAGCTCTAAGTGGACATGTCCCTTTTTATTTATGTTTTTTTATCTCCATTTTTAACACAAGAGCTTGTAATATTTATAGTTGAGATAAGGGCTTGGGGCCAGTAAAAGTGTGTGTATAGTATTTTTATTCATTCCTAATTGACATGAACAGTTCTTTTGACCCTAATTAGCGCTCTTTAATCCCATATTTGCATATCACAAAGGCAACAGAATTAGCATATTCGTAAAAGAGATGGGCTCTACATCTGCATGCGCTCCGTTGTTTCCTTGTCCTTCTGTTTCCTGTTACCTTTCTCTGCCATTGCCTCTCAGTGTTGTTCCCAGCATCTGTATCTGTTGTGTCTCAGTCACAAGGGTTCTGTGCCAGAAAGTAGGGGCAACAACAGGGCACCATGCAGGCAAAGGAACAAGGCAGCCACTGGTTGTTTGGCACGAGCCCTAAGAGGATCAACAGGAAGAAGAAACTGAGCCAAAAACTAAAGATAAATGTGTGTGAGAAATTTGCATATGATGAGATATTAAAAAATTACAAAATTGTATCAATGTAAAAAGATAAATACTGATAATAATATTACACTTTTTTGCATTTATGTTGGTTGGTATGACCCTCTTTTCAAAGTATGCACTTAAAAACATGTATGTTAGATTTACTCAGATTATACTTCTATTTCATACACCTGATAGGCTATAGGAGATTCATGTGTCTTTCACAGGCATAGTATCCTGATTTCTTCTCTGTTTATAAAGCTAATGCAGACAGATAGAAATGCTATTGGAGGTCATTTTACTAAGAATATCAAGACCTTTTTTCCTTCATCCCCAATAAAGATTTTATTACAAATGATCCCCCATTAATTTGTCCTGCTTTCTTTAGTTTAGTGAATGCTTTGGTCCACTTGAATTGGCTTTACTAATTTTCTTCCTTGTTTCTCCCCACTTTCTAAGGAAAGAGTTCAGCTGTGGTGTGGATCAAAGTTAAAACATAAAAAAAAAGAAAAACTTCTGGCCACTCTTTGGCCAAAGGAGTTTTAGTGTTAATACAAAGAAGTTACAGTATCAAGACATACAAAATGAATAATTAAAATACATGCGGTGCACCCATTTTAAAGTTGAACATTTATGAATGCATTTTGTTTCACATAAAGAACTTCACTCTTGTGTTGCTATTCAGTGATGACCTTTTCCATATGTGTCATGATGGCTGAGCTAGACGTAGCAGACCCAGAAGCTGGAACCCAGAAGGATGATGGAGTTCAGAATGAAAGTTTTTATTGTCTGGTGGTTTCTGACTTGGAGTTGAAGCAGAGTTTTCCTTGTCAATGGGATATGACAGACAGGAGAGGAGCACATATGTCTCAGGAAGGTGAGTATGAGCGGTGGACTCAGCATAGAGGTAGGAAGCGTGAGTAGACCAGGGTAGAGCGGCAGGTGGCGAGACTGGAGGTGGAATCCCGGTGTGGTTCCAAGCAGCGGTTGTGTATGATTGGACCCATAGGTAGCGTGATGGAGATGGTGGTGACAATACGTGGAATACGAGCTGGAGATGGATGCTGGAGAGGGCACAACTTAAATAGAGGTCTGAAGTGATGGATGATTGTAGTCAGCTGGGTCCAATCGGGAAGGAGAAACCAGAACCCGGGAGCACCATGACAATATGGAAGCAACTCTCAGTTGTAATAACAAGACAAAAACCGTATAAGGCCTAGAAAAGTTTCTAGTAATGCTGCAATTAAATGGTGGACAGATGCCTTTTTTGCTGGACATGTGGAGGAATTAAAGCTTCACTGTGAGGTACATTCTTGTCTTGATATATGTGGCTTTATGATCTATAATTAGTGGCTTACTTTGCAGGTCTATCGGTTTGATTAGTTTTTCCAGCTTACCTGACTCTAAAAATCCCACTTCATCTATATATTTAAGTAATTCCCAGTGGTCTTTTAAATATAGTTATGCAGTTTTTAGCCCAAATCAAAAAGCCTGTGAGACATAGTTTCTGCAGTGTGGCTGGAGTTCAACAGAAATTTGCCTGAGGGTAGTGGCACATAAGTAACACTATTCATTGATATCCCAGCATTCCTTTGTTAAAACTTTCCCCTGCTAGCTTACAGTCCCTCACAACCCAAGCTAACATTAGCATAGTAAAAAAAAAAAACAGCAAGCGGTTTTGAAACTATCCAGCCGTACACTCAGACGAGGAAAATTAAGACATCAATGGTTCTATTTGTTTGCAAGTGGATGCATCAGAGTTGGAGCAGAGCAGGTAGACGTTGCCCCCTCATAGCAGTAGCTGCGTCACAAACCTGAGAAATGTCAGCCTGCAGGTTTATCTACTCCTGAGAAATACTCTGAAACTTCTTAAATTATTTTATATATGCCCTCCATAATGAGAAAACTGCTACAAGAATATGTTAGAAACACACAAAACAATTTTTTTATTAGAGTGGGTCTTGTCATTGGTAATTATGGGTGTGTTGTGATAGCTGATGAGGGAAATATATCAACATCAAACAAAATATTTTTTTCAATTTCTTTCATCACTTTCTCCAACAATTCACTGCATTAAAAAAAAATAATTTAAAATTGGGAATCTTAATGTCCTATACCAAGGCCATTAAAAATGGCACCCACTCTGTGGGTTTTAAGAGGCTTCATAGAACATTTCATTCCCATTCTTTAAGATTATTGTCTTACATGCTTGTTTCTTACCGTTCTCTGGTTTTATATGTATCTTTTCACCTTTTACCCTGACCCATCGCTGACTTTTGTCTTCTTGCTTGTCTCTCTTTATAGCCAGACATAAGACTGGTATTGATCTGCTTTCATGTCTGATGACATCTCCATTTCTGGTTTTGTGTGTCTTTCCTTCTGACCACTCTCCTCCTCCCCTTGTCAGTCTTGACCGCAGTGACGCAGTGCTCTATTACTATGCTAATGGGGGCTAATTGAATGGCCTAGGTGTAATAGAGAAGACAACACAGCCTACATTATGATAAGGAGGATAGGCAGTAGTCTCATGTCTTGGGGTCAATACTTGCCATTAAAGTGGGCTTAGAGGAGGATTTCTGTCCTTCTTGACTTTACACCTCCCTGCTCTTTCCTCTGTCTTTATCTATTTCTTTGTGAGGAATCTGCATGTGAGTAGTTCTAAATAAAAACTGTTGTTTTTGTCAGCATTTGGCACCACCTCTCCCTGCCTCTCCATCACCATCAATTCATTCGCCTGTGCTGATCAATGTTTTGCTATAACTCTTCAAATTGGTGCATAAGTTTTACTTAATAAGAGGAGAGGACTTCATAATTTGTGTAATGGAAAACTGTGTTTTTATTTATAGTGGTGAGTAACTCTGACTTTCTTGCACCCTGCCAACACATCGCCTTTGCCAAACGTTGTCTTGTCCACAGATTGACAGATTTGGGAGCCATTTTTGTTCAAAGCAGCTAAAAGTTGAGATTTATGTGGAGATGCAATAGAAGAGAGGGTGAAAATGTGATCCATCAGAAATTTTACTTTAAATCTACTGAACTTTTTGGCTATGTCTGCATTCAATTACATCGAGCTAATAAAAAACTGTATAGTGCCTTGGATTTTAAGAGGAATTTGGACAACATGCTCACTATTTTTTTAAACTAAATATGGACATTTTACAAAGACTAATTATTGATTCACTGTATTCTGAAGAGGAAAACTTGGTTTATTGAAAAAAAAAAAAAACTTTTTTCACAAGAAAAATAATTCAAACTCGATGCATTTTACTCTATTTAGTTAATCTAGTAAGCATAGACACATTGGTTTTTAACTTTGACGATATAACTTAGGGAGTGGCATTGATATAGGTTGAAACAAATATTTTTTACCTGCCCCTTACACATATCAATCAATCAATTAACTAAGCCACTGACAATGTAATTTCAATAGCTGCATCAAAATTTTGGTTGCTCCCATATGATTCCAGTAATATATAATTAGCCAACAGTGGAATTTCAAAATGAAATAAAGGCAATTTTAAGATAATTTAAATAAATTAAAAAAAATTAACAATAAAACAGCTACAAATTCCTAATTCACTCTCATACTTCTTCCATAAACTCACCATTCCAACAGATATGCATCTGTTTTTCCAATAGTTCTTGCTCTGTAAACTTTGAGCTGCTTTGTGCCCCTGAGGTCATACTGACCGTCTTGAATTGAAAACAGGTTCTGAATGCAGTAAGAAAGCAGATTACTGTGGATTTCGTACATTTTTTCAATGGTTTCATAGTAAACCAGGTAATAACATCTCAAATTCTATAATTTAGCAAACAGTTGATTGATTGTTGTGATAGTTATCTTCATTTCTATACCTTCAGTTTACTTTCTTTTAGAACATGTGAATTGCTGAATTGGTGTTAATTCTTTCTGTAAGTGTTTCCACATTTCTCCACACACAACTATGAGGAAATGTTGTAGTTATTAAAGTTTTGATACCTTTTGTTTCAAAATATAATTGGTTTTATTTATTAATACAATGCATTTAGTCATTTTTATTTAACTGATTATTTTTATATCCTTTTAGTTAATGGTAAATCAAACTCAGACATTGATTTCCATCTGTTATTAAGATTTCTACATTTATTGTTTTTACTTTTAGTGATCTTTTTATTAGACACTTTCTCAAAACCAGTCGAATATATATATTTTTTTACTTCAAGTCATGATTTATTGATGCTGAACCATTTAACTCCTTGTAAATTTAATGTCATCTTCAAATAAAACATACTGAGACTACTTCAGACAATTCACACGTCATGAATGTATTGTATAATTTGGACCAAGGACCTTGAATTCTCTTTTATTCCTGGGAACTGTCCAGTCACAGATTCACTTTTTTCCATTTCTCCAGGATTTGCTGAGGTTACTAACAAATCCTCTTCCTGTGCCTCAAAACTGTTGGTTTTCTCTCCTACAATCAACTCCAACAAAGAAAATATCTGCTGTGTCATCCCAGCAGCCTGTTGTTTTCACAATATTCTGCAGAAATAAGATGAAAACTTCACAAGAGATTTTGTGCCTGTAATGTTGTTGTTCACCTTTAGGCACATCGAAATCAGTTTTCACTGATTTGCACAGATGGTCTGGCCAAAAGTTTTACGCTGGATGCCCTTCCTGACTCTGGAGATCCAGACTTGTGGCTACCTACACTGAAAAAGTGAAACATTCGACAAAGTTCTTTACTTTTTTACATTTAAAATGGAGATACATAAAAAGTTGAGTTAACCGTCAACTCAAAAATGTAATTTGATACAAACCTCTAATTTAAAATGTAACAAATTACAGAACTTTGTTAATTGATACGATGTTTCACCTTTTCAGTGTACGTAGTTAAGCAGTAGTGTGCCTAGGGGCCAAAGGTACATGGGGTCTCGAGTCACATGACTCGGATTTGTGTCAGATTTGAGTCATAAAGTTGACGACTCTAGACTCGACTTGGACTTTCAAACTTGTGACTTGCCTCGGACTTTCACCCTTTAACTCGGAAAGACTTGCTATTTTCCCCCAAATCCAAGGATTAAAAAGAATATTGACCACGCCCGCACCGCTGTCTCCCCGACTCTGTTTGTTTACATCCATGTGTAAATTGGGCCCAACATCCAATCAAATTAAGGCAACGTTGGATGATCCAACAGTCCAACCAATCAAATTCCAGAAAAACATTGGGACTTTTGACTTGGGACTTGGGGAAAAAGACTTGACTTATTTGAGACTTGGAAAACAATGACTTTGTCCTCCCTCTGCTAGGGACCCACACTGGATTAAGCTCATTGGGAAGCCAGCCCAGGTTTCCTGCCAGTTCTACACCCATCCAACTGAACCTGTAATAAAGCATGAAATGTCACGAGCAGAAAGACCACTGCTGTGGCTGTCACCCCAGAAAGTTTCTTGTTTTTTTGCAGACTATAAAGCAGTCTCAGCAGTAGCGATTGTTGTTTTCTACTCTTAGCTTGGCAGTAAGTGAGCTTGTATTCATCATTCTCTGAAACTAGAGGAACTCTGATGTGTCTATCATTAGGACGCATCAGCGTGTTTCAAACCTAAAAGTGAGGAGTTTTACTTCTATCGCTTTTATGCATTTGTGGGATCATCTCCTGATTGCAGTGTTTGGGACAATTTGTTTCTAGAAGCAGCGCTTTCACCATTTCCATGCTTTGAATATTCACACGAGGCATCAACACCAAACGTGTCATTAATGACGGATTTGAAAAAAGCTCCTGCATTTTGCAAAAGGGATGAGGGTACAAATAATTAAAATTCTGTTGTAAACTTTTACTTTTGAAATGAACAACCATTTAGTAGGCAATTAGACTGCCATTTAAAGCTTTTAGGTTTGATGCTGATCTTCTTTGGAAGAGCTGCAGTTTAGAAGAAAGCTGGTTAATGGCAATGTGGGTTTTGAACAGGTTCCATTATCGTCCCCTACTAAAAGAGAACAATGTGGTCTTTTAAAACAAGAAAAGGTCTTTCTGCAAGGTGGATCTGAATTCACTTCCTGAATCGTATTAAAGCAGATTTGAAGAAGAAAGAAAGTGCTACTCCCTTTGATTTTGTTTATGTTCTGGAAATTGCATTTCCTTTGCAATTAGCTTAGTGCAGGTTGAGAGACTATCTTTAAATGTGTGCCTAAACAGATAAAAGAGGAACGTTGGGCATCAGAGAAGACAGTATTTGCAATTATTGCTAAACTAAGCTGCAGCTGGGCTGGTATTTTGAACTGTTTTGTGTTTAAATGCTCACAATTACTCCTAGTGTTGTTCAAGGACAGTGTAGAGCCAGATTGACGCCCAGATGTTTCAGATAAGAAACCTGTCCCTTATTAGTATGTCTTTTGTCCATTATTACAAGACTAAAGTAACAATTAGATCTAATTAAGACTATTCAAATATCAAAAGTACACTTTTGAAGTATCTAGTTATTTTTTCTTGGTTTTAGTTTAAACCGCAAAATCATGACATGTATTTTATATGGGATCAGATCACTGTCAAAATGTAACATACACTCATAGATAAAATTGTGAACAAATTCATATGTGTGCACAGCTTTACAAAAATAAAATTATTTCAGCATTTAGTTTTAGATTTAACATGTCTATTGTGAATATGGTTTATTTTTGTGTGAATACGACTTTTCTTTGTCTCGAATACGAAATTTCCTGTTACAGGTTTATGTATTGAGTCATGAAATATCGATTCAAATTCTTTACCTACACCTAAATTTACCCATTCAAGCAGAGAAAAATGGAAAAATGGTGTCTTCAAATTCAGACGACAATACCCCTTGATGACATCATCATTATTCGCCGGTCGTCTAAGTTAGCGCATAGCCGCCAGTACTTGGAAAATGCACATTGGTTTAGTAACTTTAAAAAATCATGCTCGAATAAAAAATTATTACTTATATTTAAATTTAAACTTCTGTGCTTTGGAGCACACCCATGTGAAGAAATCGCGGGACAGGTGCCGCCGGTTGAAGAAAAAAAAAAAGTAAAGTCACTACAATCAAAACAACCAACTTTCTTTCTTTTTCTGAAATTTCTTGCTTTTTGTGACGTCACTCCTGTGACATGAAGATTGGTGACAATTTGTTGACTGTCACTCCTAAAGTATCGTAAAGAATAAAAATACTAAAGTCGTCTATAAAACTGTTCATCAGTGCTTATTTGTATTCGATTGCGGAGGGATCTTTTATCACTGACGATCTATCTCTAGTGATAAACAGAACGCGTTTTGTTGGATCAATGTTTCGTGACTCGATAAATATGCCTGTAACGTTGTGACATATTTTTGAGACTAATTAAGCGAGGGTAAACCGCATCATGCTGAGAAGTGGTTTTCTTCACGTGGGTGCACTCTGAAGCACAGCAGTTTACATTTAAATGTAAGTAATGACCTTTTATTGTAGCATGACCTTTTTAAAGTTATAAAGCCGTTGTTGTTATGTTTTTTCGAGTGCTGCAAGCTCCCGCTAAAGCTAGCGGACTGGTAATTATTGGTGATGTCATCAAGTGAAAGTGACGTCCAAATTATGCAAAATTATTTTTTCATAACACTGTTTAAAAGGGAAGAATTCAGATTGGGCCATACAAAATTGGGTGAATATGTTGATGAAATTCTTACATTCATGTCAAAAACAGTATAGTTCATAGTTGTTTTCAAAAGTAGGCTATAAATGTGAATGTAGAAACTTTCTGGGAATTAATTTTTATACATTCTTTTAAAATCAATTTCCCCCCCAGCTTTTTACTTTATATTTGACTCTGCTTTACTTACCTCCAGTTCCCTTTGCCAGTGTGTCTCTCCCTTTCAGCCACACCGCGCATCTCGCAGATGTAAAATTCTCCCACCTGTGAGACCCAGCGGCCATACATAAAACATAAAGTCATCGGGTTTACTTTTAGCATTTATACAAAGGTGGATATTCTTTGAGTTTTCAAAAGCACACAATCAACTTTCAAAGTTGAGCCCAGGCTCTGCTCCTTTTGTAGAAGATAATCTAAACGAAATGCGAGAGAGGGTGAAATATTGACAAAAAATAGCAACTCCCCACACACTTCCTTCTTTACACCCACATACTGTCTCTTGTTCGAACTCCCGCCTTGCTGCAACAGCCGGGTCAATCGGGCTGTACTTCCCAATCTCGCCCCAATGAGCAGAGCATTAGAGAGGAAAAACTGGGGGGGTGACAGAAACGGTAAAGAAAGAAGAGAGGAAGCTGGAAAGCCATTTGAAGCCATCTCCTGTCCAGGCGCTGAGCCTCTTCCACCACCTCCTTTTCATCATGTTGTTGTTGCTGTTTTTACCGCTCCTGCTGAGGGCCCTCTCATGCTCCCTGCCTCAACCCCATATTGGATCTCAGTAGGTATTTTGTGCTTTTAAATGAATAGGCAAATGAGAAATGGGGTCGAATTGAGAGAGGAAGGGGTAGGGATGCAAGAGCGGGAAACAAGTAGCAGGGGAGCGGAGGCAATTGGGTTTCTGGGCGGATACTCAGGCCCCCACCCTTCACCCTAAACACTCCACACACAATCATGCATGTATGCCCAAATGTCATGGGTGGCTAAGAGCCTGGGGGAAGGCACCTCATTTTAATATGGCCTCCTGCCAGGTCCCCCTAATGCAGCAACTGGGAGACCCCCACATGAAGACCCACTCATCTGTGATGAAAGCTGCCTCTGCATCCTCATCATCCTCTTCCAAATTCAGAACCCTTTTTAAACTATGCCAAATTGCTTATTGGTGTTTTTCTGAAACGCAGCACCTTTAGGTGTTACTCCAGGATATTAGCTTGAGGTCACATTTCACCTGCTATTGCACCTGTGAAGGATACTTTTTATTGTTATTTTCTATACAACACAAGTTTTTGTGTGCTAATTTTTCTCATTTTGGTATAAATGTCTATTACCCGGATCAGTTTAATTACTGGAGGGCTTTAGCAATAAAAAAATGAAATGTAGTCAGAGTTGGATGTTTATTGTACAATAAAAACATTTTTTTTTCATAAATTATCTAGTTTCTTCAATTTAAAAACATTATGCGAGTAAATAACATTTTGAAGTTGCCTGCTGTTGTATGCACCGTTTATTGGAATTAGAATAAATCAGTCACCAAAGCACGTGTTGGTTGGAGTTGTTTTTTTCAGTAAGGACTGATAACAAACATGCTCCCCCTTGAATGGATGACTCCCTGTTAGGTTCACCTACTCTTGTGTTTGACAACTAGGAAATGCTCCAGAACCATGATGCTTAAGGTTCAGTTTGTCAAGTTTCTATTAAAGTTTATGAAAATGAAGTTTTGAGAAGAGTTATTTTTAAGTGCGCTCTTTTGAGATTATAGATAACAAATATCCGAGCTTCAAAGGGAATTTGTTTTAATTCACTTGAAGCTAGCTCTTTTAGCTGTGCTGCCCAGGGCTTGCTTGATCTCGTCTGATCTTGAAGCTAAACCTGGTTGGTCCTGGTTAGTCTTTGGATGTGAGACCTTTTGGGACTAAAAGGTGCTGTAAGCTACTATAAGTATAAGGTACCATTCTCCAGTGTTTCCATGGATTTGTCCCAAGTCCAGATAAATGCAGGAGGTAGGGTCAGGAAGGGGTTCCACCTTCAAGCTAAAGCCAATTCATGAGTGAATTGTGGGCTGATTTGCTGTGGTGACCCCTGAAGGGATTAGCTAAGAAGAATATTTTTAAAGAGTGGCCTTCAGTAACTTGTTGACATTGCTGTGAAGCCTCGTCTTCCTTCCTCTAGCTCCCCTTCACACCATTAGCTCCTTCTCAAGTGTCTCTGCCTTCAGGCCCTGTATACACTGCACTGACTTCTACAAGCAGCAGCTATGAAGTGTCCCCCGCTGGAGTTCTTCATGCTTCCTTCATCTGGGCAAAACATGAAAAAGTCAGTTAAATTCACTCCAAAGACAACATCCCACTGGGAGTAAGGATAGGAAGTCAACATATGTGCTAAAATGTCTTCAAGTTGAGTCATTGCAACTGGACTAAAATCTACTTTCTTGAAAGGTGGCTTCATCAGCCTGAGTGGTGCCAATTTCAGTCCACTGGTGGGTCATGTGACGTCACCCATAGAAAATGCTCTTGTGACATAAGGCCAAATCTGTCAATTATATTTCTGTATTAAGGGCACCGTCATTTGGAGCCTGATGACAATTTTTGGTTCGAGTCGATCTGAGTCACGTTTTTAGGGAAACTACTGTTGTCAATCATGATGGAGCTTGTTTGAAGACCACACGCCTTCCCCTGAGAGTGGCCTCTGGAGAATCTGTCAATCAAGCGTTCGAGGTAGGGCCACTGGGCATCTCATGCTTTTACTGAGGCATAGGATTGGTCAGTCTATAACTTGAATAACTAGTGATAAAGAAAAAAATATCATGAAAAAAAATTAGGATTAGCAAGCAGATGTTAAGAAAAAGGTATCAAAGCAAGAATAGTTTTTTTAGCAAATAGAATGGCCGAGTACTAACTGTCTATTTCTCAATAGAAGCCAATGGGATTTTGGTTTCTTGGAGCCTTCACATACTTCTCATTTGGAATGTGAGAGGGGAGGGGTTGCGCTGTCCAGTGATTCTACGGTCAATGCCCTATCCCTTCACGTAGTCTTTGGGTGAGGTCGCTCTGGAGTTTTGGTCTTCTTTGGAAGACTTCTCAGGACACAAACTGTGTCTGAAGCATCCCCCCCCCCCCTCTCTTAAGGGAAGAAACGTTTGGAAGACTCCCAGTCTTTGTCTAGGACTCCTAAAAGGACTTTTGGCATGGTTGGGTGCAAACAGAAAACCTGCTATTTAATGGAGGTGAAATCTTTTTCAGACTTTTAAAGATCAGAAGGCTAGAACTCAAATACCTCAAAAGACCATAAAAGTTACTTTTGGAACTGTCAGAAAAAGCTTTGTTGAGGGTTGCAAGTTGCACAAAAGCATCCTGAGACAATACTGAATACCAGGAACTCTCTCTATTTGGAACCTGTATAAAAAACTATTCTTTTTTGGTTTGAAGAAACTTTACTTATGGAAACCATCATAAACTTAACATGTTTTAGTGAATAAGAATGCAGAATCACCTTAGAAAACTGCAGATTAGTGACTCTTGAGGACTAGGCATACAATTTAAGAGGAAGGTAGTTGGCAAATTGTTGCTTTCTTTGGTTTGGAGTGCCTGTTTTTCTTTTTGGATTTTTGTTGTCTCAGAGGTTTTGAGTGAAAATCGCTTATTTCCTTTGAAAAAGCCCAACTGGACTTTTTAAACTCCTACAACTTTCTTATTTCAGTTTTATTATTGTCCTGCTGAAAGACAGTCATCTCTTAAGTTCAGTACTTAACAGCAATTTATGTCATGTGTGCACTTTTAAGAAAAACTTGGAACTGAACAAAGACTAGGATTCGGTGTTGTTAGCTAAGTAAGTATGTACATAAAGTGAAATATTCAAGATTACTTTTGTGAAGGTACAAGTGCAAGTCTGTTGCACTACCATGCACCCATGCCATCCATGGCAGTTTGGAACAAGCATAGGGGTCCCTAATAAGGTCCACTGAAATATTAATCCTTTTCCCTCCTACGGTACATCTAGAATGTGACACGCTCATGCAAACACACACACAAACATGCACGCACACACACACACAGTAGCTCCCACTGGCTTCTGCACCAAGCCTTCAGAGGGCCCTGAAATATTAATGGACAAAGTAAATTAAAGCTGCAACAAAAAGAAAAAGGGATTCTCTTTCTCTTCCTGTATATCTGACTGTCTGATATTTATGACAGGGTTAGGGAGAAGGAAAAAAAGAAGGTGTAGGTGGTTAAAATGCGAAGGAGGGTTGATAAGATTGCGTGTGAATGATAGAGGATGCTTGTCTAATGACAGAGGGCACAAGGAGCTTTAGCTTTTCTAGACGGATGGTGTGCGGATGTGCTGGGTATCCTCAGAACTCCTTTGCTAACTAAAAAAGAAGAAAATTAATTTGACATCAGAAGTTATAAAGGCAAAAGTTAATAAATAAGTCGATGCATAGTGAGTGAAACAGTCTTTGGTTATGAATACAAAAGCGGAGAGAGAAAACAAATCGACACGAGCTTGTTAGCGAGTATACTGGAAGCTTGTTTGCGAATGTGGGCTCTTTTTGCCCTTCCGCCTACAATAAAGCTGCATGATGAGATGAATGAAAAGGCAGCAGAGACCTTGGACTCCCACACTGGCTCCTGACCCCATTGACTGGCAGGTGGTGAGACTTTTAGAATAAGTATGAGGAAATGATCACATATATCAGCTAACAGACACGAATGGTGGCTCACACTTGCAGAAAATCTTTAAAGATGATCATACCAATTTCCTGTAATGCATACAGCTCAAAACACATCCTTCTATCATTTCCTCCCATTTGTCACTAAATCTGAGTTTTGACTCCTTGTGTTCATGTCTGTATCTGTTTGCGCTGTATCATTTAATCAGACCTTGCCAGTCTTTAAACGTGCTCACACAGCTCTGACTCATCCTGAAAGCCCTAAACTACCACCTGATCAAACACTTCAGTATGGACAATGCTACAATCCATAAATCTTTTTCTGCCTCGTTTTATTTCTTCATTGCAAAATCTCTTTTTAACACACCCACATGTGCACACACACGCCCGCACACGCACACGTTCACACACACACACACACACCAAGCAGTAGCAGCAGAGACTTTATCTCTACCATCAATTTCCGCTTTCTGCATATGGCTGGAGCTGCTTATGCATGTGCTGCGGAACTGTACTTTATCAAAGGGCCTGTCCTGGGCTCGAGGCCATGCATTATTAAACACTAGCACCACACGCACGCACACACACAGAAAGCAGGGCTAGAAGGGCGTGTAGCAGACCCTGGCCGAACAGGTATGAACACACTGAATGTGCACAATGTAACATGTATAGACAGAGCTTGCTAAGTGATAGAAATAAATGGAGACATTTGAGAAATTACAGAAATACATACTTTTATATTCATATTTTGATGTAATCTGTCAGGATTTGCTTTGTCTTAGCACACTTTATGGTTCTGTTTCTAATTACTACATTTTTTTAAATTATTATTTTTATTATTTCAGATTTAATAAACAATAATTTAATCTGTATTAGTTGTTTTTTACCTTTGTATTTTGTCCATTTTGTTCAGCAAATGTTGCAGTGGTTGCAACTTTTTTGTGTGTAAATTATCCTGACAGAGTTTACTGAAAGAGCTTCCACTATGAGTGTGAAATAAGGTAATTCAAATTTTAAATATGTTGAATGTCATCTAAAAATATGAGGTGAAACTGTCAGCGACTATTGTTAAAAAAAAATCTAATTTAGCATTGTGGATGCAATGGAGATTCACTATGTCAGTTCTAAGGCCAAATACAAATTCTTCCCCTACCCCTATGGCTTCTAAATGTAGGAACATGTAGCGGAGATCTATGAAAAAATAGGCTATGTCCTAATTCCTTCCCTACTTTCTATATAGTGCATTTGCCGTTTTGTTGTGCAGTCTGATTCTACTATTCCTAAATTAAGTGCACTAGAAATTTGCCAGAAGTCTTTGCAAAAAGCTAGTGTGCATCGGTGCCCACTACATTAGCGAATATAGACCACAATGCATTGTGGTTGAACAATTTTTATTAAATAAAAATTAAAAAACGTGTTTAAATGTAAGTTTTAAATAAAGTGTCAACATTTTTATCATCAGAAAAGGTTCGAATTGATTATATTTTCACTTTGTGAAATTGGTGACTCGAATACAGCATTAAAAAAAACAAAGGAAAAGTGGTGAGTATTGTATCTGAATTGCTTTTAAAATTCAAGGCACTATATAGTGTTTTAGTAGGTAGAGATTAGGGTGGGAATTCGGACATGGTGATAGTTTCTTGAATTTCGGACGACACTTTCTCTAGATGATGTCATCATTATTCGCAGATCATCTACATTAGCACATTAGCTTCCAGCCCTTGCAAAGTACACGTCAGTTTTATAGCTTTAAAGAGTCATGATAAAGCAAAAAAAGATTATTACCTACATTTGAATGTAAACTTATGTGCTTCAGAACACACCCACGTAAAAAAAAAAACAAGTTTCTCCTCCACAGCACGCCGCGATGGGTATTGCCCATGTGGCGGAGAGATATGCAATAAAAAGTCCCTACAGGTTACTATTAAAACAAACAATTTCGGACACCCCTACCCCTAGAAATGCCCCTACAATTGAAGGGGTAGGGAGAAGTCGTACAGGTTGGGGAAAAATTCTGATGTATCTTTTGCAAAAACTGTTTATATGTTTTTTTCTCAACTTATCAGAAAACTGTTATTTTTAATGTATTGCTGCTAGTGCAAAAATTGAAGTTCCAAACAGTTGTGAGCATTTTAACTAATGCCGTAATCAAAACCTGTGATGGAATACAACGCGTACAACGGTCTACAGGGATCTCTACGTCACAAGGTCCTCCACACCTTTATAAAATAAACACAACTGACTACATAAACATGTTCACACACACTTTCAGCCTCTGTGCTGAGCCTAGAAGCTCACCAGGGTAATATACCCTGTCATTCTGTGGAAAATGAATTTGACAAATTGAGCCTGGAGTGCTCAGTGTGCCGAGCTTTGGATCTCAGCTGCTTTAAAAGAGATCCTGTCTTTTCTCTGCTATAGAATAAAACTGGAGTAGTCTTTGTTCCAGATCCAAGCCAGAACTGACCAAACTGTGTACTTTTTATAGTACACAAGTGGGCCTTAGGGAGTTGAATCTAGTGACTTTTTTCTTTCCAATTCCGTTGGACTAATTTCTTGAAAATGTTCCTCTCCAGAGAGAATAAGTGTGTGGGAAATCGAGTCTGTTCTGGCCATTGCTCCCTGCTTGCATCAGCCGTTCATTACCGTGCATTAACGCGGTAATATGGCACGATATGTGCCTCTGCCTTTAACAGGTGTTGGAGTCAAGCGAGGCAAGCAGCTGCTGGGTCGCCCTTCCTCTCACCTTTCCTCACCCCCTCTGTCTGAATGAAACTGGAACACTTACAGCGTTAGTGGCAGGAAGTACCACAGGTGTATGTGTGTGCGTTACAATAACATACCCGGTCTCACCCAAACACTGACATGCCTAGCAGGTGTGTAAAGAGACTCCTGTGATCTTGGAGACCTTTCAAAGTTTGATACGCTGTGATTGGAATTTGATTTATAGTTAAATTGGTTGGTTTTATATCGACTCCTGCACCCATCTGAGCATAGAGTGAGGGCCTACAAAGGAGCAGGAAACTCTTTGAAATAGAAATATGAAGTTAAAAAAAATATTCTTACCACCAGCTGTGTTTTTTTATTAACATTGATAGTTTTCTCCCTTTTTTTTAATAGATGTATTTGATGAAACACAACCCATTTTCTTCACTGTAAATGTACACTTCTGGAGTCAAACTTGTTAAAAAATCTTCATAATTGGAATTATTTTAAAATTAATAGATTTGCATTTGGTTCTAAAATGTTATTGGAGAGCTCGCATGTGATTCTTTGTAGTACATTATTTTACGGTTGACCTCAGTTGGGTTCAATTAATTATTATTATTTTGCTTTCCTAAAACATAGCAGCAGAGAAATTATTATTTTTCTAGTAAAAAAATTTCAACAAATGCTGAGTTTACAAACATTTTACTCTTTAGCCCCTTAAAAGATTAAAAATCTTTCATTTGTTTTTCTATCTAAAACACACCTGAGCAACAATAATCATACGGTCGTTGTTCCAATTATTATTTATCACTTGTAGGTGTGTTCTAAATTTGCTAAAAACGTAAAATCTTTTTTTTTTTTTAGTATTATTATTATTTTTGATAGGACTCATAAAGATAAGAGCAGCTTTTGGTGTGCTCACAGGTGTAAAGTGTATCCATATATGTCTTATTTTTTTACATTTTAACTTGCAAAAATCAATTTTCATAGGACTTTGTGTAGCGTCCAAATAAAAAGTTGTGGATACTAAACATATAGACCCATGGGCATATATTGTGACTACTTTCCTTCTCTGCACAAAGATCAGAAATACTGATTTAGCATGTGGGTCTGATGGGGTGTCGCCCACCATGTTTTTGGTCATGGCTGGAGGACATAGAGGGCAACGTGTGACCACAGTGTTCTTCATCTTGATTTTCCATCACACGTCGGACCACTGTAGTGACCGTAGCCTTTGCAAATGAGGAGCAAAGAGAGGCTGACCAAAATTCATGAGTCGGGATAGGCCGGTGTGCAGAGAAATTCAGAGGTTCACTCAATACCTTCCAAACAGGTCATGTATATTTAGGAGGTGAACTCCCCACAAGGGCTCTTAAACCATGTTCAAGAATGAGGTGTGAACATTCGTGAGTTCCCCTGCAACAAGAACATTTATAGGGACATGCAGCAGGGTGTGACCCAAACGGAGATAAGTGTCCTCTCCTGGAAAATCAAGCAGAGCGGTAAAATAAGAAAGCTGATAGGAATCACATGGACTCCATAAAGCTAAATTTTCTGTGTAGTGATGAGCGACTGCAGATGTTTTGAGATGAACACATCACACAAGGGTTCACAGAGGTCATTATATTTGGCATTCATTTATTGCTTGTAGCTGTTGGGCAAAAGCTGGAAAGCTGGATGTGTCTGTGACCCGTGGCATAATGTAATGTGTCTGAAAAGTGTTTTTTTTTCTCTCTCCTTCTCTGCAAGGCCCAACATGGAGTACAACTGCCTGCTCTGGCTAGTTCTGGCTCATCCCAATCCGGGATGATGCTGGCTGAGTTTCCTCTGTAGATTCGTAGCCAAGTTTTCCCCACCAGCTTCCTTCTGCTATAAATTATTTCATTTAATTACTTTTAACACAGTCGTTTTTGTTCAACACGTTCCACTAGTGTTTTTAAGGGTATAACCTTTTTTATCGACGATTGTTTTCAAGTGTCTCTCACCAGTCACACAGCTTACGGGTGACAAGCTCAAAAAGAAGTCTGGCACATTCTATCTGCCTCATTGCACACCCGCCCGGCCGCAACATGCTTGCTTACCCCAACAAAATGAAAAATCAATACATGTCTCCTATCTCCCACATCTTTTGCAGGACAATTGACCCTGACATCATGATCTCTCAGTGTGACTGATATTATTTCCACTAGGTTGGGCCGGAGGTAAGACACACATTTTTCAGTGGCCAAGCAGGGCACCTATGAAGGCACCTCCATGGCGATGGCCAATAAAGTCAAGTGTGGGCCGTCAAGCAAATAACTAGTTTTGGCAGGTGTGGGGTCTTTAAGGGCTTTATATGTTCCAACATGTTTTTCTTTGCAATAAAAGAATGTTAAAATTACATCTCTTTTAACAACACTATGAAACTCAGTCCAATGAAAACCATGTTTTTGGTGTTTTTAGTTTGTTCTTGTAGAATTGTTCCCATGATAGGCCAATATAAAGAAAATTAGGATTAATATTTCTTTATTCAAATTGTTGTGAATAATAATTTAAAAAAAGCTTGTATTAGAAAAAATGATACAGTCAACAGCCCACAAGCTCCTTCGGCTCCATTCCGATGCATCCACTCACAGACAAATAGATGTATGTATTTTTCCTTGTTCAAGATGGCTCTAAACTGTTTGGTTAGGTAGCTCTGAAAATAATCGCCATTTTTGTTGTAATGTAAGGTTAAAATAGGCTGTAAACTAGCAGGAGAGAGTGTAAACAAAGTGATCATGGGACATGGGGGCAGGGTTACCCACAACATTTTTACTAAATACTCCAGAAACTAAATCAAAACACTTTTTGGGGGCTAAAAACTGCATATTCATATTTTAAAAAATCACTGGTAAAGCTTTTACAATAGATCAAAAGATGATTGGAGTGGGACTTGAATGATGGCGGAGGCAGATCTGAAATTTAAACCAAGCCACAAACTAAGTGTTTGTATAATAAACTTTGATTTCTTTTGAAGACTGACATCAATTTTTACCCAAGGATCATATGAAAGCTCAGAAACTCCCTCCCATATGCAGCTGCTTTCCTTTCCTCTATATTCCGCGGAATTCCACCCATTTATCCTGCTTGCCATAACTCAGAGCCAGCGACACTGACTTCCTGCTGAGGTGTCGTGCTTTGAGCTTTTGGAGACGCAGCCATGTTTTAATATATCAAAATACACTCTGTCAGCACATTTCAGAAATTATGGGCTAGATTAAACAGCAACTTTGACCCACCTGTCAGAGGATACAAGCTTTTTTGCTGAGAGAGATTAATGCTTTGCTCTAACATTTTCTCCTGAACCTCCCAGAATGTTAATCAGAGCCCTGGAGCAGCGGTAGGGAGATTGGTCATTAGGTAAGGTGGAGCCCATTGATTTTTTATTTTGACATGCAAATTTGTTTGCCATCCTATTTGTACAGTAAGCGGACATGTCCGCGTTCATCTCCGCACTTCTTGGCATCATGGGGAACTTTGCCTCAAATTGTGTACCTTTCAAGGAAGTTGTGTGACTGTAGTTTGAAGTAATGTTGCATTTTCTTTTGATAAACTTTTGATTTGATTTTAATACTAATCTCATGCATGTATGAGTCTGCATGTAAATTTGTTTTAATGAATTGTGATCATTTTTTCAAGTTAGAAAGCTTGTAAGACCTGGATAATGTACATTATATTTTACATTATCCAATATTCGTTTTAAAGGGGTGACATGAATAGAAAGTGTAACTGAAAAATGTAGGCTTGCAGTTAGAATGACAAACTAAAGCATAAAAATGGCATTTAGATAATATAGAACATTTCAAACCTTTTACAGAACTGACATACAGAAAAGGGAAACTTAGGATGTATTCTGACTGGACTCATTTGGTTTGCTTGAAGTGAACTAGAGTTTGTTTCCCCTAATAATTTGGAACAAAGTTTCAGTCTGAATACATGTAAACAAATTTTGGTCCAGGACCAGGAACCGCTCTCTGACCCAACTTTCGAGGTGGTCTCAGTTAGTTTCTGAGCTTCAGTTCGCTCTGAGCTTCTGAATGCGAGAGCAAAATAACTGGACCAAAACAGCCACTGTATCCGGTCACAGCCGTACAATTGTGGAGCAGTTTTAAACACCTATTAGCGTACCTCGTAGCTCTAATGTCATCAGTAACCACCTTGCAGGATGCTTCTGCTGTACAAATGTAGCAGTAAAAAGTGCTGAACCTGGCCTTAGACAGACATTCAAAGTTGGTAGGTCAAATAAAGTTTGAATAAGTCAACAATCCTGGCAAGTGTTTTCAAACCCAGCGCCTCCATCTTTCTCTTTTTGTGTTGACCCATCCCAGTAACTTCTTCCTCAATGACTGGAGGGCTGTTTAGTCACACGGTTTTGTTTACAAGTGTTGGTCCGGAACAGAAATCTCTGGTAGACCCCATTCTGAATACAGACCAGGTCTGTTAGGTATCTAGCCACCACCAGTGTATGAATGTGTGTGTGAATGGGTGAATGGGTCTGTGACTGTGAAGCGCTTTGGG
>NC_050527.1:2555674-2555827 GCF_002922805.2 Oryzias melastigma
CCTTACAAGTACCTCGAAATGTCTTACAAAATTAGCTGATTTCCTTTAAATAACTAAAAAAGTCTGCCAATGGGGTAAGACATTTTACCAATAATTATCATATTAAGAAAAAAAATGTTGTCATTGCGATATGTTTTCTCAAACTAAAACAAT
>NC_050527.1:2556306-2563897 GCF_002922805.2 Oryzias melastigma
TTTGGTCTGGAACAGAAATCTGTGGTAGACCCCATTCTGAATACAGACCACGTCTATTAGGAATCTATCTGGACCAAATTAAAAGTAAAAAAAAAAAAAAAAAAAAATTCCGGTCTGAAAACAACCTTCAAACCTGTTGGATATATTTTATTATTGCTGCACTGCAAAAACAGCACCCTTAGAAGTACGTCGAAATGTCTTACCCAATTAGCTGATTTCCTTTAAATAACTAAAAAAAGTCTGCCGATGGGGTAGGACATTTTACCAAGAATTATTATATTAAGAAAAAAATGTTGTCATTGCGATATGTTTTTTCAAACCAAAACAATGTTGCCATTGAAAAACTTCCTTAAAAAGAAAATTTTACTTGCAAGACAGAAAAGAAAATATTTTTCTGTATTATTATTTTCTTAAAGTTCAAATTCTGAAGTGTGGATATCTACAACAATGGGAACTATAGTGTACACTCACTTGACTTTTCTTACAAATGTGGTCCCACTCTCTACAGTAAGTCATGTTTCTTTTTTTTAAGATAACATAAAGAGACCGATCCATCACATGTCTTTTTCTGTAACCGTCATAAAACAGGAAGCACAGGATGTGATTATCCTAACCTTTCACCTCAACAAGTCATAGCTACAGTGAGATCCTTTTGAAACATGTGGACAGTGATCGATGCCGGCTGAGCAGACGCCCGAAACTTTGACCTCCAATTCCTACCTACTTAACTGGACACAGTGTGGCTGAAAGTGAGCAGAGATCAGGTCCCTTGTGAGGGGTTCCCTCGAATCAAACAGCAGAGAGGGAAGAAAACACAATTTTAGCAGAACGGAAGAGAGAAAAATCTATTGAGGGACTTTCTTTTACTTTGATTTGCTTGAACCCTGACTGCCTATATGTTTGATTAATTGGTGTTAAGTCTCCTGTCAGAAGATTTATTTGCACCTGAAGGTAAAGGTCGACCTTTAACTCGCACAACTTTCTTTCAGTCCCCACTGAGGCTGTGCTTGCTTCACTGCACAGCTGGATGAGCTGTAGCAGCAGTCTTCCTGCCACTGTTGCTCAGAAGTGTGTTAGCCATTCCAGGGAAGCAGATAACTCAACCTGCAGTCTGTCAGGGCACATCACAAATTTAGCTCCGCACGCGAGAGTGCCTGTGGCACTGTCAGGCGGAATTAGAAAAAAATTAAGGCATCCATCCCAGAGACACCTACTAGAAAGATAGAACAGAAGCGAGCAGCAGCAGCAGATTGACATATTCCCCACATTTTCACTTGAGTGTGTTCATGGGAGCACAAACGGTGTCGGTGGCAGCACTTTCTCACCTCGCTGACAGTGAAAAAGGCGCTGTGATCAGTGCAGTGGAAGGCACAGCATGGTGGATTTGGATTAGCTATGATAATATGGTGACAGTAATTGAGCTTGTCATAATTGCTCAATCACCAAGCCTTTCCCTGGGGTCTGAGAGGCAACTGTTAGTGCTGTATGAGCCTTCATTACAGGGTTGTGATATCAGGATAATTTACTTACAGTGGGGGGACCGGCGCTCTGATCATTTTTTTTGGTGGGGCTTGATAAGGCCACATGATGTGGAAGCATCTTTACTGGAGCATGTGATTTATGATATTGATTAGCCAGTGTAAATACACTTTTAGGGAAAAAAAATAATGTGATCACATATGCTGTTCACTAAAATTAGTTTTTAGTTCTCTTTGCCACATTTCAAGAGTTTGATCATTCCTGATTGACGCTCATTGTGTCACTTAGGTCACATTGTCCCCAGCACTCATTGTCCGTCTTGAACAAAAACTTGGTAAAAAGATGACAAATTGAAGAGAAATTTTGGGCCTGAGAGGTGGGATCAACAGGACCATCTCCCTGCAGAATTTACTGTCAAACTTTCTCCATGCGACTCTGGACCCAAATCCCCCTCACTACAAACAAGAGGATGGAGAGGGGGGAAAAAACCAGAGAAATTGGAAAAAACAGCTGAGGGTGTAAATAATTCATGCAGACAATATGACTTTTTTATGTAAATTCGGTGCATTAACCCTCTATTATAATGATGGACGACAGATACGGGTGATGTTTCCTTGGTAAGAGCTAATGGATGACCATCATAAATTCACTGCACATTTTATTGTGTTGCCGGGAAAATTGTGCCTGCAGGCAACGTTGTTTACTTTTATGTCAGGGAGGAGGAGAAAAATCCTGCCGTCTTTAAAAAGAGAGATGGGGTAAAAGAGAATGGGGAATAAAAATAATGGGGCCCACACAGTGTGCCTTGCTCTGTACCTTCTGCTATGTTTGGAGCAAGTGATCCCCCAACCGCCTCTGTGTGGGTTCTTCCTCCCGCTCATCCCTCGGCCTCTCGCTCCCCTCATCTTCTTCCTCCCCTCCAGCACTATCTTCGTCGGGGAACAGCGGGTTGCAGTCGCATTAGCACCACTCCACTTCACGTCTCTCCGATTACAGATTACTCGCTTTTTGCCACCACTGGTACTCCTCAAATTTGAGGAGGTAAAGGAACATCATTTTTCATTACTGTCGTCTTAGAGTAGCTTACTTGCTGGGCAGTGTGAGGGTGCGCTTTGTGTGTGTGTGTGTCTAAAAATGGAAGTTTGTTGCTATCTGGAGATCAAAAGACATAATGGATTAGCTCGACATCAAATGACACTTTTTTTAAGAGTGACTTTGAAGCAAATAAGTGTGCAGCTAACAGATTTTCTCTTTCCACTTTAGTTTTCCAACATTGATAAAAGGAAGGGAGCTGCACATGCCTGATCAGCGGCTGGTTAGCCAGTCTATCATTCCCCTTTCTGCCCTGTGGGCTGCCCTCGGGCTCTTTGCAAATCAACACTCTGCACTCCCTCTCTCTTCAGTTTTTCCCTCTCTCTGTTCCATCTTTCCCCCCTTCTTCATCTTCCTTTCCCTCAAACCTTCCCTCTATCTCTGATTTAACTTGTGATATTGGCTCCCTAATTAACACGAGAACCAGATGTCTCATGTGTCTTGTTTTGGGTGGATTTTAGCATACTAACCCCCCCACTAACCTCCCAATCCTTATTTTTTTCCTCAGAATGTGTTTGATAGAGTAGACTTGCTTAGAGCGAAAGATTAACAACCAAAGGGAAAAGTTAACACACACAGAACTGCGCTTCTTTTAGAGAAATTTACACGAATCTCCTCTTATTACTACAAAAGTAAAAGACAAAAGTCCAATTTTTCATGTCTAAGAAGAACAAATGTGCAGTCATGGCAAGCTTTCCTGTACAATCAGTTTGATAGCGTATTTATGCATAATTTATTAAATTTAGCATAACAGAGAAAGAAAAAAGACCACAAACACACGGAGAAAACACAGACTTTCTGTTCTGCTGGTGCTGACGAAGATGAGCAGCAGATGGTGGGAGCCAGCTGTTCTGGTGAAAGCTGGCAGTGGGCACACATGGAGACTGTGAAAGACTTGCTTATAAACATACACATCTGGGCCCTCTGCTCACCAGACTCCCAGCTGAATCTTCATGGGGTCATTCCTCCACCTTCCCCAAGGACACCAAGTTACTCTCCGGGCCGACCCCAGCCAACCCTCCCGATGTGCTTTGGCTCACACATCTGTGTCGCTGTCCAAGGTGCCAACCAATGCCATCTTGCCAGCACTTTCAGCGGGGAACGCTTTCAGAGGTGAGCAGCAGGAAATATCCCAACATACCCGACTCTCACACCACTGCACAATGCTAAATGGGCCAACTAACTGGTTAAGGCAGGAGTCGTATTTGCTGCCCCGCACAAAGGTGCCTTGCTAAACACAGGATACTAATTATCACCCAGCTGGTTTGTGCCGTGTGCCATAACAGGTCTCAGTCCTCTGAGACTTCCCCCACTTTCTACTAATTTCTCAACTCATCTGCTGCACTTTCATTTTTCTCATTTTAACCTTCTGTCTTTTTCAAATCCTGAGTCCTCGTGAGTCATTAACTAGAATAGTTTTGACTCAAATGAAGAAGCAACAGTTTGTGCCTCTGGAGTTGATTCAACTCCGTTGTATTTATATAGCTCAATATTACAATACATTTTTCTCAATGGGCTTCACATCAGCAATTGTACAAAAACATAAAATCAGTCATAAAATATAAAAAAAACCTGGTTGCTAAGCTAAACTAAACCCCGATCCCTGCCCTTAGACTCTACTTCTTGGTACGGAAAATCTAAAGAAAACCTCAGGTATGTCCGCATGAAAGAAGGATCCTCTCCCAGGATGAACAGGCGATGTATCAGGACTGTTAAAGAAGAATTGGCTTATCTAACTCTACAACTACATGTTTAAATAGGGTAGCAGATGGGCTTCATCCATAGGAGCTGGGACAGCTGGGGGGGACCAGAGGCGAGGTCATCTGCCAAGAACAGGAGCACAGACCAGCCACCCAAAATCTGGAATCTCTACTGCTCCGAGACGCAAGACGAGCCAGAGGCGAGGTCCACACCAAGAACAGGACCACAGACGAGCCACCTGAAAATCAAGAATCTCTCCCGCTCCCCCAGAGGGGAGTGGGAAAGAGGGACAACACATGAATCACATTGCACCAAACAGAGGCATGGAGAACAAAATGAAAAATAAGGAATAGAGGAAATGAAAATAGAGAACAGAACCCCAGTGCACCATACTTTCCCACCTTCCAATGTCTTGCAGCCTACTAGCAACTGTTTGTTACTCAACCACATAAGTAGTAAGTTGCATGCAATATGACACATATAGCACATGGTAATAGGTTGATAGTGCATCAATACTAGGTTTTGTTTACACTGCAAACTAGATATCTAGTTATTTGCACTTAGAATAACCACCCATTGCCTGTAGCAAAGCAGACACTTTGTACAATACAGGACACATTGCAGGGCCCATGAAGCGTCTGGGGAGCCCATCTCCATTGCAAATGCTCCAGGAAAACCAAAGCTTGCCATCATTCCCCACTTTTGTTTGCAGGCACTTGGAGGATGTTCGTCTAGAAGAGAATAACAACTTGTTTTATTCATGTTAGTCACGGTAGACACCGTGTCCCTCTGAGAGAGGGGGCTAACAGGTATTAGTGGAAGAACATGGTCCCTTTATAACCGTCTTGCAGGTTTCCCGGTGTGCAGCAGGCCTCAAACTGCCACTTTAATCTCAGATTTACGTAAGCACCTGCAACACAAAGAAGCAGACAACAGGAAGTTAATAATATCTGATAGGTTACCTTCAATTCATGCTTGGACATAATCATGCACTGGTTTTTATGTGTTTGGGGAAAGACTTAGCTTTTATTTACTGTATTTTCACCAGCTCTGCATCAGGAAATTCTGTAATAATAGACATTTTTAACTAATTTAGTGAGTAATTTAAACATTTGTGAATTTCATCTTTTTTTGACAATGGCAGTGCGAGCATCCTTGTTGAGAAACAGCATTAGCATTTAAAATATTTTCACACCTCCCTCTTGGCCCTGTTGGTAATTAATCCATAGCAATTAAAATATTAATCATCTTACAATTAATTAAGTGGATAAGTGCTGGTAGTGGTTTTATTAGTGCTGCCATTTGGTAGTTTAAGTGACAAACCTAATGGGGCCACTCTCAGAAAAAGACAGTAATTGGGTTTGGCAATTCCATTTCGTCCTCTCACCCACCCACAAGCCCATCAATAATTTATCTAATTACTGATATTGTGGCATGAGTCACTCTCATTTTAGGAGACAAACATGATTATTTAATAATAATAATGCTTCCAAACATATGCAATGTCTTCTGGCCTGCCTTACTCCCCTCAATTTTTAATGACTTGTTAACACAATGGGCAAAAGAGACCTCAAACAGCACAACAAAAGAAGTCCATCAGTGACCTTTACGGGCTGAATACCAAGAGGAGAATTACAATAACACAATCTGCAAAATGCAAAATCATTTCTTTGAGTATGTGAATGTGTTGTTTGTGTTTATGTTTTGATTGTTTGCTTTGCTGAGAAATGGAGGCTGCAGAAGGAAAGCTCCGGTAACCTTTCATGAGAGGTCTCTGCAATTCAGAGCAGCAACAAAAAGAATGGGAATGGAGGGGGCATCTGACTGCCATCCACCTCCCATAATGATCTCAATAATAACCCTGACAACCTCATGGACATAAAAATAGTGTGTGATATGGTGATACGAGTGGCAGTGTGCGTGCAAGTGCATGTGTGTACTTGGCTGGGATTATGAGGAGCAGTAAAATACAGAGAAACTCAGTGAATATGCCGGGGGTAAATGAAGTCCCACAGGGGTAATATTCACCTCACCATAATAATTTTGCCACTGTCAGAAGCCGGCTAGCTTTGTTGAAGGTACGCATGAGTTTGTGTGTGCATGAGACATCATCTGCTCCCCACCTCTGCACTGTGAACTGGCTTCCCTTTTCCTCTCAGTGGCATGCTCAACATTTTAAACTGCACTTCAGTTGCAGACGGAGACAAGCTGGAGGAAGAAGCCACTCATCCAACCACAGGTTTCCTAAAAGAATGAAGCAGGAAGGCTAAGCAATGTCTATTTCTGTCTCAAATGAGGGGGAATGGTCAGGGAGGAGAGCACAGACTTCCCACTGAGGGAGACACTGGCTCTCATTGTGAGCTCAAGGGCTTCAGGGAGCAGTGATCGGAAGGATGGATCTGTTGAATTTCTGCTCGCCTGTGCCTGCCTGCATGTTTCTTTGCACCCAAATGCAATGAATGACATTCATTAGCCTCGTGTTAGCCTTGCAAGCTGCAATGCCCTGCAGCGATGAGGTCACGTACAAGGCTGTGGCTTGATTACATTGTAACATACTTGCTGACATGGGTGTATAAGTAGCACTGACCCCAGACACTAATCTTCCAGATGGGTCCAGAACTCACAACAAAGCAAAAAAAAAAGAATATTTAAATAGAAGAAATCACTTTCTGACCCTTTTACTCTCAAGAAGTAAAAGTCTTACCTTTAAAAGCATGCTTTCTTTCTGGAAAAGATCTATTTATTTTTTGTGTCAGAATCTGCAAACCCAAGCACAAATTTCAATATCGTTTTGAATCTATTTTTTATGAATTTCTGAAAAAACTTGAATTTTTTAAAGCTGCTGAATAGTGTGTATCTTTTTGCAAAATGAGCAAAAAGTGATACACCTGAAGTTTATTTTATTGAATATATTTGAGTATAAACATATTCTATAGATCATGTACGCGTAGTATAGGAAGTATACTAACTGAATACTTCTTAAGACTAAATTGGAAGATTTTAAGTTTACAATATAAGTAAACTTTAAGGATATTGGTTCACTTTTAGCATAGATGAACTATACTTGCCGTACACTTAAATAGGATATTTTTTGGTTAGAGAGACCATCCCCCTACACCAAACTTTTTATAGTAGCAAGCTCAGACTGTTGAATAAAAATATGCTCCCATTTTTTTAATGCTTTGCACTGCTTATATTTTCTATTAAGATCTTACTTTGTTGAAAATATTGCTGATTTCTTTTTTAACTGGAAAAAATTTTGCCGACTTAATTCTGAATTCAACTTTTTTTTATTCATTTGGTAAAAAAAAAAAAAAAA
>NC_050527.1:2563902-2568311 GCF_002922805.2 Oryzias melastigma
TTTAAAAACTCCCAAAAGCAGGCACCGTCCCCGTTGCCTGCATCACCTTCTCCTGATTACAAGTCAAGAACTTGTGCCAATTGGAGTGCTGACAGTTTGGTTTCCTCATTTTATTATTTTTATTTATTTCTAAACTTTCTGTCCTTATATTTTTGAAATAACTTTGACTTTGTAAGCTTTTTTTTTACATTCATAGTCATATTGGTTCTGCTATGCATGTGCTATCTGACTATCTCAGGTAGTTTGGGGATAAAAAGTATTGAAAAAAAGTTTTTTTAATGAATTTCAAAGGCATCAATTAGTTAATTATGTAATTTTCTTCAGGATTTGTTCTGGGTTAAGGAGGTATGGGCGGTTAATCCCTTAAGGCAGTGAAGCAGGTGTGGGTTATACCTATGATGGTGATAGTAACTGGGTGTTTCATAAATGTACACAGTTCCATGTTCGCAGCTGAGCCCAGCATCTTGGATATTTATCAGCTTGTGTTATTTATGTTTTTAATGGGTGAAAAATCTTAATGAGCTTTTTATGTGACACTTTTGTGGGTCTTTCTTTATATTTATAGGTGTTTGTGTGTTTAGACTTAAGTCCTCTAACTCAGACTGTCGGTCAGACACGAGAGAGCGGCTGCCTGAAATTGGTCTCTATGGGGCACCGGCAGCATTGCTATGGCCTTCTGTTTCAGCCGGGCGGCCCAGCCCACAGCTGTCCAGCTGCTGTCGCACTGAGAAGCGCACATTGTTGAAAGGAGACATTAATTGCCTCGGTGCTATAGCGGGGCGCTCACTAGCTGAGCTCAGGTGCACCTTTGCTGCTGCTTTGCAAATGATATGCAGAGTGTTGGCTGCAGAACCTCCTTTTGGGGGATAATTGACCCAGGGGATCCACTTGCCCTCCTACTTTCCTTGCACTCCTCCTCTCCTATTTTCCCTCAACTGCCTTCAACACAGCTCAGGACACCTCCTGATTGGCTGGTAGTCAGCAAGATAGAGTTGCCCCCTTTGACCTACAGCTTGCCTTTTCTTCTTCAGCACCTCTGCCTTTCTCTCCTTGTCCTACGCTCCTTCACAAGGGCATTAACGTGGTGAGCAAAGGCACACGGAAAGAGAGCAAACTGATCCAGCCTAAACCATCACTCTGACCTGTATGGGACTCATGCTTGCTTTACTCTTTCCCCCCTGTTCAACTCAACTGATGCCTAGCAGTGCTACTATTAGCGTTGTACCTTTTAGTTTTAAAGTTCCCTTTCGATCAATGTTTGATCTATTGTAAAATGATTCCCAGTTGTCTTTTAATTATGATTTTGCCTTAAAATCAAATCAAAGGTCAATTTCTGGGATTGAGTATCAGGAGTTAATCAGTATTTTCCCTCTGAGTTGGGGGGGGGCGCGTTGGAGTTAGCCTGTCCTAATTTCCCATGACCCCTTTTCTTACACTCTCTTCTGCTACAGCCCCACACAACCCCAATCTAACATTAGCAGTGTTACAGAAATGGGGAACAATATTGGAGCTATCTGAAAGTGGATGCATCAGAATGGAGCAGAGCAAGGATGGTGCAGCACTCACGTCAGGGGTGTCAAACTCAATCGCACAGGGGCAAAAATCCAAAACAGATCTTAGGTTGCGGGCTAAACAGGATAAACATTTATTGAACACACTAAAACTTAAATTTTAAAACTTTAAGAAGGTAACTTTTAACATAACTCCAGATGAATAATAAAAAAGGCAGGAATATTATTTCAGAATAAATCAATTTAAACCTTAATTAACTTTCAATATTTTACACGCATTAGAAATGCGTGCAAGATAACATCTGGTTATTAATAACAATAAAATAAAATGATCTGGTGGGCTGGATATAATTACCTGGTGGGCCGGATCCGGCCCCTGGGCATTGACTTTGACACGTGGCCTACGTCATGACTACAGGCTTTTTCCGAGTGCCTTTTCCTCTGCCCCTGATTCATGAAAATTTGAACAAAGATATACTCGAAAACATAGTTTCCATCATTATTTTCTAGATAAATGTCCTTAATCATGAGGAAAAATGCCACAAAAACACTATTTTTATTGGACTGGGTCTTCCATATATACTATTGCTTCACAATTTGGTTAAAAAAAGCTGTTTAGTCTGAGTGGCTACACTTAAATGAGCCCATGTTTGGTTCCCCCACAGTTAAAGGCATATGGAGAACAAAGCCTCACCTTTGCAGCTGTTTACTGCACACATATGGTTTGACAAGCTGTTATTTGTTCTTCCTTTGCACAGCTTTCTCCCCTTTCTTTCCCTAATTCATTTCTTTTCTCTGACTGTCCCTCTAGATTGTTTTCCTCTTTTCAGCTTAGTCCCTCTTTCTCGTCTGCTTTGCTTTTCAAAGCACGGCAAAAGCAGTTAGTGCACGCCTGGTAAGCCATTTGCGCGGAGCCTGCAGCTGAAGTCGCAGCCCCCTGAGCATAATATACAAGGTGTGGCAGAGAATGACACTGTTAATCTTGAAGGATTACTTTCTCATGGAGTAATTTGTCACAGGGAAAAGTCTACTGTTTACTGATGTACTCTGTGCATATCCTCAACCCCGCGTTTGCTTCCACCAATGTGCCTGTGTGCTTATGTGTGGGTGTTAAAATGCTGAATTACCCACTGAAGTGTAAGCGAATAGTGGGCCATCTGCTTGGATGTTTATCTTTTTTTTTGTTGTTGTTGTTTTGTTTTTGCAGATGTATTTACGCTTGTATATTTGCATGTGTCTGATTTAATCTTAATGTTGGCGTATGTTTCTTTTATCCGCAGCCTTTAACTGGCTGGGAGCCTCCTCTGGTAGAGAGGCCAGCCATGGCAGGAGAGGGCTGTGCTTAGTGCATTTCATGCTTAATTCTGTGTCAATTAGTTGACTGCTACCTTCCCTCCAGCAAAAGAGCAGGGAGAGAAGCACAAACCCACAGAAATCCTCTGGCTTTGACAGGCGCAGTGTTCAATCATTTATCCCAAGGCCCCGGGCCATGGAGCTCTGTCAACAAACATTCCATTGAAATCATATCAAGCCTCTTCTGTTCCCTCAATTTTGTACTTTCCCTGCTCTGCCTCTTTCTCTCTCCATCTCCCTCTGCCGCTTTATCTTGCATTTTCTTCTTCCCATTGCTTCCTCTCTGGATCTGCTTTTACCTACCTTCGCCTTTCTTCTTCCTCACCCTTTACCCTCTGGGGTTTCTGGGCCTCTGTTGCAGGGGTTTTAGCACTCTCTTTAAGCTGCTCTGCCTCTGCCTCCCTCCCAGGACTTGGCAGCACAGTGGCAATTTGTTAAGCTGCTCCACGTTCATGCGGGTTTCACCCCCAGCTTGGCACACAGTCAAGTTGTGGTCAGATATGAAGATGAGCATCAAACATACAAAGTTTGATTTTAAATAGTTTAACTTGAAGCGCCCTATTTTGAGGAGTCAGTTCCAGCACTAGTAGATAAATTAGTGTGATTAAATGAATAACTTTTTTTAATATAGATTGTTGCAACTAACAGACTTAAAATAAATACATTTAGTCTAAATACTCTGAACTCACCAGTGCCAACCACATCAGCTGTTTACAATGACATGGGAATATATATATATTTTTCATTCAAAATTAAATGTGAAAGATGCCAAAAAGTTGGAATTTTTGGTTTAAAACAAACATAACCAGAGTTATGGGACATAATTGTCAAACCCCTTTGAATAAATCCTTGGAACTTTGAGGGGAGCTCCGCCTGTTCTTCTTAGACAAGCTTCACATTGTTCTGTTCTTGTCTTTGCTTCTTTTGGGGATTTATACATGTTTATTTTGTCTCTACATGATTGACCTTTTGGTATAAAACATAAAAACTCATTTTTTGTAAAAAAAATTTTCAGTAAAAAATGACCAAATGTACCACTTGGAACTGAGGTTTTTGGACAGTTTGAGGTTCTTTGTGGAATTATTGTGTAATATAATAAACATTATATATATAATAATTTTGAAACAACTACAACTTGTCTTGACAAAAAAACAGGAAATATGACCACATTAGTCCAACCTCAATCCGCCCAGACAGGCAAAGGGAACAATATCCCACTGGTTGGCCTGCGACCTACTTTGTGTTTCGGATTTTGGCCTCCCGTTGCGATTGAGTTTGACACCCCTGCTATACCTCGTCTCGAAGTCTGCGAACCTCAAGTATGAAAATGTTCAAATCTAGGTTGAAACTTTTTTATTTAGCAATGCGTTTTAAAATGGATATTATCGTAAAATGATTTATACATTTCTGAACTTTAATCTTATTGATTTTTAGGATTTGAGTTATCTTTTATTGATTGATTTTTATTTCCTTTCGGAATTTTATATATTTTTGTACAGTATTTTGAATTGCCTTCAGTATGAATTTGGCTTTATAAATAAACTT
>NC_050527.1:2568364-2586889 GCF_002922805.2 Oryzias melastigma
TATATATATATATATATATATATATATATATATATATATATATATTACTATGGAAACTATGGTGGATTGCAAAAAAATCTTTTGTTAAATGACTCCTATGATTTAAACTAGCATTGGACTTTATAAAAAATAGTGTACTTGTCAATAAAGGTTGGTGAAAAGAAATATTTGATTGCAGTACCTTGTAGGAGTCAAACTTAAATATTGTGGCTAACCCAAAGATATATGCAGTGCAAGCTTATCTACTCAGTTAGACTGCTTAAATTAACTATTTTAGACAACTTAAATACATTAAACACACATCCCATGTCTATGCTTTGCTTAAAATAAAATGGAAATCCAGCCATTTGAAATACATGAACCAATTAACTTTGCACCCTCTGTGCCTGCTGCCTTCAGTTCTGTGTTTTTGCTTTTCGCCCTGTGAAACTCTCGAGATGCTGATACAGTAGATTCTGCAGGTAAGGTGGACAGAGGCCAAATATGAGCTTTTTCATGGCTTCCTCTGCTCTGGGCTATAAACACTGGTGCAAAGCAGTGGATGGAAGAAAAAAGGCAGAAGAGTTTCTTCCCCCCTCTCACCTCCTCAGAGCTTTCATCCCGAGAGAAGCTCAACTCACCTGGGTATTTCTATGGTAGAGCGTAAAAAATAAATACATGTGTTTGGTTAATAATTAAAGACGGCCTAAATGAAGACTGAGATTTTCCTCCTAAGACACTTCCATACTCCAATATTGTTGTTGTCTCCAACCCACCCAGAGTGATGGAGAAATATGATGTGAATCTTCATTACTTCCAACCGTAATTTTAGACAAGTTGTTTAATTTACGCTGACTGTTGGCTCCTCTTTTGTCTTTTGCTTCCCAAAAAGAAATATCTTTGCAATAAAAAAGGTAATTTAACAGACAAGGGGAAAAAAATGCAAAGAAAAGCCTTCTTGCCCCTTCAACGCCGCCTCAAATCTGGGGTTGAAATTAATGTTGAATTCATGACAGTGGTAATAAAACGGATCAAAGAACATAACTGAATCTCGTATTACTCACTTCAGACAAAAAGTCTTTGAACACTTCTTTTTTTTTGTCTGTGAAATCTCCAACTCAGCAAACTGAACCACCTACAATCTTTAAATCCTAGGTTCTTTTTTTACTGTTTTATTTTGCAAAACAAGAAAACTTCAAACAAGTCTTGTCTTTTTTTTTTTAAAGAAGTCCTTTTGTTTTTTCAGCGAACGTCCCATAAAGCTTCTTGAAGACAACAACCCAGCCCTCGTGTCAGTCCCTGGACAAAGCCAAATTAATATTTAAAGATGAATACTAATGCCCAGAAGTGAAATGCAGAGTCTAGGTAATTAATTGATTGAGCTGGGTTGTCCGTGGAGAGATTAGACCGGATGAGTGTTGTTTATCTCTGTTGTTATTGAAGTATGCGCGATTGCTTTAAGCAAATGATTTCCAATTGAATGTAAAGAAAAAGGGGGACATGCTACTGTATGTTTGACCTGTAAGGCATTTCCAGTGAGTTCACGGAGCCGGTGCGCTGTAATCATTTGGGGATGAATTGTCTCTTGTGCTTTCCCACCGCATGTAACTGCCGTAAATTTGCAGAGCCCATCATTTATTATACAACACGGTCTATAAACGGGACCTGCAGACCTGTTTTCACAAGCTTGTACAACAAGTGGATGGATTTCCACTAATGATAATAGCAGATGCACTTGGCAAGACAATACGGTGGGTTTTACATCTCTTGGCTGACTTCCTGTATAAACTGTTGTGTGTGAATAGTGTCAACAGAGTGCTAATTGTTCTTCTGCGTTTTGATTTATCGCCGGCACAAGCCACAAAAGCAAGGAGAATAATTTTGTGTTTGGCAGCATTTCTCCATTCCCCAGCAACATGTAAAGTGGCTATTTTTAGTGCCGCTCATTTACTCTGTTCCGATTCCACAAAGTGTACGAGTACTTTTTGGCCTCGCAATGATGTACATAATCATCTCCTCCAGTGCTGACGGTGTCATTTTTTGGCCTTTAAAAAAACGTCTGTTTATTTAAGTGTAACGTTTCAGGTGCTTTGGCTTCACAACACTGCAGTAAAAAACAAATTTCAATCACTTTGCAGTGTTAAATTTTAAACATTAATTTATACAAAAGCACAAAAAATGAAGATCTAAAAATGCATCTTATTTTTATGATATGCATTAGATGTGGCTGCTTTTAGGGACTTTTTGGAGGGTTCTGAGAATTAAATGAGATTTAAGTTATGCTCTAATTAATCCCATAACTCCTTCCTTCCATAGCCATGTTTTACACCTCTATTTACAGCAATGGTTTTAGGAGAGGGCATTAGCCATTCAGCTTTATTCCATCCCTTCCAGTGTGATTGTTTTGTTGTCAGAGATACATATTTTTTGGCAGCCCTTAGCTCTTTAAAGAAGTTACTACTGTGTCAAAAAATACTTTTTTTTTTTTTTTACCATAAAAAAACAAAATGTCACACACATGAAATATAGCATCCCTAATAGAAAAAAAATCTACTTGCCTATTCTTCTTTTTTTTTAACTTAGTGTTTTTTGACAAGGATAGTTGCCTCTGATGTGTGATTTTAGGCACAGTTTTAGCATCATATGTGGTGAATTGCACAGAAGTAGAAACTAAAGAAAATCAAAAGTTACAACCAAGTTATAAATGAAAAATGTTCTTTTTTAACCCTGTAAAGCAAGACACATCAAAGACTTAATAAGAATAAACTTTTTTTTAAATAGAATTAAGATGCTTTTTGATGAAGATGCACTTTAATGAAAAAAATGTGCAATATTTCAATGAGTTACAAATAGTATTATTTATAGTTTGAGTGAATTCCTCCATAAAATGATAGTTTAAGATGCAAAAATATAGACAGGTGTTCAGGAAAGAAAATAACTTTAATTATCCACCGTCTGAAATTTGATACACACATCTTTAACATGGAGTAACTGCATTACAAGAGTTAATCATCAACATTTTGCATTCTTTCAATACAGCAAGTAGTCATCTAAAGAAATGAATGACAATAGATGATTTATTTTCACAAAAAACATTTTGAAAATTAACTCAACTTTTCCCTCCATAACCGTTTTTGAGATTTCTCGGAGGCAGCCATTTTTGAAATGTGTAGGAAAAACCTTTCTACTGCCTCTAGTGGACTGATGATGAACTACAGGTCAGAAAAGATGGGCCAAGTTGAGTGCGATAGGTTTTGAGAAAAATGCTAATGAGATAGGGGTCTCAGAATGTGTGTATCTAAGTATTTTTATTTGATTAACCTTTATTTATCCAGGCAGGATAGATTAAGAACATCATTTTCATTTACAACTGTAGGAAAAACCTTTTGAGAAAAGAAAGAGAATTAGGGTTACAAGAAAAAAAAAATGTGGTTTGGAATTAAATATAATACATTTCCTGATGTTTTTTTCAAGCTTTAAGACCTGATTTTGTTGGAAATGTTCCCCAAACAGTTTTTTTTCTATCTGTAAGTTCTGTACCTATGATAAAAAGGAAATTTCCTTTTTGAGAATATGAAACATTGGACAGGTTTAAACAGGCAGAACATCATTATCTTGAGTTGTTTAAAGTCAACTAATCTTTCATGACCAGTAAAGCAATAAAAGATTAAAACAGCAAAATAGTATTTCACTGGAACTTCTTTTGTCTTATGTAGCAACAAAAGTTCAAAAGTTAAACACACAAAAACAGTGTTTACAAGAAACTTTTCTAAGTTCTACCCGAATGTCCTTGGCTGAGAGCGCAGGAAAAAGTGCTTATTTTGTTTGTTTGTTTTGTTTTTTGAGGCTTTTTTCTTTTACTCCTCCTGTTTTGAAAAGACCTTGTGAAGGAAGTATTCAAAAAAAAAATCACCAAGTTGTTTGCAAGATTTTGGAAGTGCCTGTCATGAATGAGCATGGTGGTGTGTTTCAGTGCCAGCTGGCAGGAAAATCCTAACACGTCCCAGAGATGAGCGAGGGGCCAGCTGGATACCCGCCGAAAGCTTTAACACACTGCACAGCTTTGCTGCAAACTCTATCAGCCGGTCCTGTTAACTGACAAAACACTTTACTAATTGTGCACTAATCAGTGAGTTTAGTTACTCGTTCCCATGAGCCTGTGGTGCATTTAAGCTCTGTTAAACACCGACCTGAAATTGGTGTTTCACAGCTCAAACACTCATAATGTATTGACGCTCTGTTGCTTTCTGGCAAATGTTAAAATTGGAGTTCCTTTTCCATATTAGTTTTAGCTTCAGCAACTTTAAAATTGACTTAAGACTCGGTAGGGACTAGAAGAAAACTGTCAATGTTGTGCGATATGAAGAAGATTCTGTGAGAAAAAAGCTCATGACACAAACATTACCAACTGGTTTTTGTGCTTTGCTCCTTTTTATGCTGGAGGCAGTAATCAATCATCAAGTCATTTATCTCACACCGGTGTTGAGTTCCTTTTATCAGCTGCCAGGGTTCTTCAGCTGCACAGCATTTCTGAATGCAGGTTTGTTGGCTCACTGTGTCAAAATTACAACTAGATAAAAAGTCAAGTTCCCATGCTTATCTGCTTTACAACCATGAGAATATAAGAAAATACATTTTCTATGTTCTTTAACTTTTTTATTTTGAGGGAGCAGAAAAAGTTTATCATGAAGCACTTTTAAGATTTGCTCCATGTTTAAAACTGAACAAATGCAATCTGCTTTAAAAACCAAAACTAGACCAGAATCCATAAAACATTTGAAAAACAACAAATTTACTCTGTTTTTTAAATTGGAAATCAGATTATAAGTGGCGATTTTAAACCAGAGGGTCAATTCTTTTTTTTTTTTTTTTAAACTATTTTATGTTGTTTAGTCCCTCTTTGAGCCACGTTTCTGTAACTGTGAAGTCATTTGCTGCAAAAAAAAAAAAGAAAAACCTGACGTGAGGATGGAATCTTTTGGTCTTTAGAATCCAGCTTTGCATTTGATGAAATTTGCTTTTGTGGTGTGTTGAACCGGGTAATAGTCTTAAACCCTTTAAAGGCTTTTTTATGTTTACCTCCAACCACACACTGGATGTTTAAGTGGCCAATTTCAATGAAAAGTCTATACAAGCACGTGTAGAGTAGAATTTCGGACTACTACGCCCGTTTGCATAAACTTTCCATTGAAAGTGGCCACTTAAATGCATGTCAACACAACTGGTGTGTGTGAACCTTAACAGGTTACAGTCAGAAACTGACTTTTTCTATTAAACTGGACATTCTTGAAAGACAAACCTGAAGGAAATCCTGTTTTTGGTGTTTTTAACACATTCTTATGGCATTTTAGTCACGACTGAGGACAGGTATAAAACAAATTAAACTTCAAATTGCATTTCTGACTACTTATCTATTCAAATCATTGTGAATCAGGAGCTGACAAAAAATGCATTTTGAGAAAGAGCGTATTTGTTATGAAGAAAATACAAGCTCCCTGCTCCAAACCATTCTGATGCACTTGTACACGACTAGATCCATGTGTATCTTCATTTTCCCCATCCAAGCTGGTATCTGCCTCTATACGTCTGGATAGCTCCAATGTCGCTCGCCATTTTTGTTACTTGGTTGAGGTTGTGAGGGGCTGTAAGCTAGCGGGGGAGCACAAAAACATATGGATGATGGGAAGAGGGCTGCTTAATCCACACCAATGATCCTGTCCACAACTCAGAGACAAATTTCTAATGAACTACTGCTGTTTTTGTTTTTGTAATCATAATTAAAAGACCACTGGAAACACTTTTGATCAAAAGTTAACCGGAGAAGGACTTTAAAGCCTGGATTCATAAACATCAGCCTATTACTTTAAAGTCCTCCTCCAAAGAAAACCACATTTTAGGAGTTTTTGAAATGTTCGTGCAGCATTTTTCTCATAAAAGAGAACACATTTAATAAAAAATCATTTCATTTTTGCCTTTCTGATTATTTATCATTTTAAATCTCTGCCAATCAAAGATTTTAAGCTCTCTTTTATAGGGAAGTTGCAGTTTCTTTTCTATTATTTCAAATTAAAAAATGCTAAAATATATTCAAAAAATTATTATTCACTCATAATTTCCTAAATACGTGTGTCCAGTGCTGGAAAAATTATGGTTGGGGTTCGACATGTGTGACCAACAACAACATTGAACCTCGGACACAACTAAAACACGGAATGCAGCAATGTGCATCCGTGACCAGCATGAATTTCTATCAGTTTTTGTTCTGGTCACATGTAAATACATGCAAATTACATCATTCAAATACATTGAATTTATTTGACTTTTTTTGTTTTGTCAATGGAACACATCATAAAAAAAAAATTCCATTTCATTTTATAGACTAGCTGTGGGCTAGATGGGGAAACTCCCTGAACAGCATGTTTCTTCCAAAGAATAAAAAAAAAAAAACGAGATTCCTAAATTAATCTGCCAGCCATGCCTTCATCCTGAACCCCAAAATTTTGGCCTCTCATGTTGTAAACCGTCAGAGTCTGGCCTCTCCTCTGCGGGTCAAAGCTGGCTGTGTCTCGGATGGAGAAGCACTGAAGAGCATGTCTGTGTTTGTGCTCAAGAAAGAAGAGTTGGAGTGTGGGTGCATGCAGATGGTTCACAAGCCAAGCTTTCAATTAAGCCCTTAGTATAAATATCCATGGCTGATTGGAATGTGGCGACTGCTGGCACAAAAGGCTTGTGTTGGCCAGCCTCCAAAACCCCGTCGCTTGTTCGCTCTCTCAGTTGTGCTGGAAGCTGCCCAAGGTTACTTTGAGATTGGACGCAATAATTTCAAACTCCAAGTGTGTTTGTTGCGACCACTCTCCGTTTTCTATCCTCTTCTCCACTTCATGGAAAGCTTTTTATTTAAGAACCCATTTGAAGATTTGTAGTCCTCTGACCCTAAACCATTTTTTTAGTTTCAAACTCAAATATTTGAACCTTCGATTTTTTATTTCTTGATTTTTTTTTTTCCTTTGTTTGGGGTTTCCTCCCACTCGATTTAGGTTTCAGTGTGGCATGTAATCTTATTTAGCCCATGCTGCAGGTGAACAGTCCTTGTGTCCTGCCTGGGGAGGCCCTGTATATCCTTCACAGATTATGGGGATGAGCTTCCAGACAACTTATCCCTCAGTCCCATAAGCTGTCTGAAAAATTATCCACACAACCAGGCAGATAGTGGTGGGGGGGATGAAATGACAAAGCAAAAACATTTGGGGAGAAGGATAGGCTTTTCCTGCTGCCAAAGAATTTTGATTGTTGCAGCAAATAAGATTGGAATTAGTCATCAATATTTATCTTTTTATGCCAATTTATCTTTTTTTTTTACTTTTATTTAATTTCAACAACTGATTTTTAAAATATTAATATCTCCAACCCATTTGAAGATTTTAGAATGATTTTCCACTCATAGTTTCTCAAAGCAAAGGACTTAATGTCAATCTCTTTGTTAGAAAGCCCTTTTATTTTTCCACCCCTCCTCCACCCCTCCCGTCTGTAACCCACCTACCCAAGCTATGTCAGGGAAGCACCCCAGTGCCTTATGCATCCTTCTGGAATCAAGAGAGATTAAAAATTAGGGGATTAGGTACCCCTCCTCGTCCCGTAATCCAACTAAACAATGCTTTCTAATGTCGGACGAGAGCTCTCAAGGCGTGGGTAAGTCCTTGGTGTCGGTTATTCCTTATGGAAGGATTCCCTTGGAAAAGACGCACCGTCCCGTCTCCCTCTCTGTCCCAACCCCCTCTCTTTATGATCTGGGGGCTATAATGAGACAACATGGGAGATGGAGCCTAATATCTGCTAATAGGGTCAATGAAATAAACTGTTTTACAGGGGTCACTGTTGGCACAAGGACGAAAGGGCTGCTAAATGCTCATCTCTCTGATGTCGGTTGGCTATGATTTTTTTTTTTTTTTTACAACAATACAGTGTCAGGCAGTAATAATGGTTGTGATAACACAGAGAAACCCCGGTGATGCAAGACACTCACAAGCTGGTGAATTAAGGCCCTGTTTTAAATATGTCAGCGCCACGTGAAGGCTGGAAATGTAGCCGGCCATGGAATGCACTCCTTTAATTTTATCACTCTGTCAGCTTTTATTAAAACCCATTTGTCACAAGGAGGGAGAGGGAGAAAACAGGAATTAGAGATTTAAAAAAGGAAAGATGGAGAGTCAAAGAGAGGACAGTCAGGAGGTAAAGGTAGTTTGAAAAAGCAAAAGGGGGGATTTTCTTGAAATGCTTGATAAAATAAATTGTTGTGATGTTGGGAGGAGGGTGGCAGGGATCTGCTGCCGGAGCTTAGATAACAGGCCTTCTAGGTGGAGTGGAAATCAGGAGTGGGAGGGTCAGAAGGGCCTCAGCAGGAGTGATTGATGATGAAACTGGCATATAGTGGACCTGAGGGACTCCCCATCCCTGTCTCCAGCCCCATCCTGCTCATCTACATTCTCCCCCACCTCCACCCAAACCCCCAATACTTACTGCTCCACCCTTGCACCCATTTGTAATAGTCTTAGGAGCTTCTCTCAAGGACCAGCTGACACCGTTTTTTATTTCTGTTTAAGATAACAAGAATTGAATCCAAGATGAGTGGAATCAAAAACCCTATCAGTCTAATGATCCTTTTTAGGAGAAGAATTAAGATTTTAGCCGTGTGGTCACACATACTCATGCTTTTTAAAGTAAATTTGACATGTTTTTGCATTTTTCTTGTTAATGATTTACCTTCAAATACTTATCATTTTAAATTTGAGACTAAATCAATTTAAAAAAGGCTTTGTTTTGTTTAGATTTTTTTGCTTTTTTGTTTTTGCTTTTTTTGTTTATTGCCTTGAAGGAATAATAATCAATGTTTTTTTTTAAATGTGTTCTAAAATTTAATTTTAGTTGAGCAGGTAGTTAAAATCGACTCCAATTATCTTGTGATCTATGTTAAAAGCATTCCCAGTGGTCTACTAATTATGAATAGGATATTTTTAGCAAAGATCAATAAAACCTGTGTTGTTTTGTAGGACATAGTTTCAGCAGAGTGGCAGTAGTTTATCAGAAATTTGCCTCCGAGTTGTGACCAGGACTGTTTGTGGGGAGTTAGCCTGCACTTACCTCCCATTATCCCTTTGTTTACACGTTCTCTTACTAGTTTGCAGCCCCTCACACCCCAACTTAACATTAGCGGTGCAACAAAAATGGAGTGCAATATCTTAGCTATCCAGCTGTACAGTTTGAGGCAGATGCCAGTTCAGACGAGGAAAACAAAGATGCACATGGATCTATTTGTCTGCAAGGGGACATGCTGGAATGGGGCGCACCAGAGAGTGCGTGCCCTACTGATTGTAATGTGTGCGAAACAACTATAAACTTGGTAAATATACCAAAAACATGAATTTCATCGGAATGGGTCTTTAAAGTCCCCCTATGACATTTTTTTTATTTAAAAAATGTTCCCATTAGTGTTTTAATTAGGATTGTGAAGCTTTCAACCAAAATCCCACAATCTAAATGTCTTAAAAAGCAATTTTTCATGTTAATCTGAAGCCTCTGTTTTCAAAATCTCCTCTGAAGGGGTGTAGCTTTTGGAGCAGCCCCTGATGCCCCCTGTCTGATTATGAAAGTTCTAAGTTTTCATTTTGCATTTTGAGCCGGACGAGGAGGTGAGGCGTATGTGGACCGAAATTCCTCCAAAAGCCTGATTCCTTCGCCTTCCAGTTCAGCAAATACTTTTTTAGCTAATTATTGAATGTTTATTGTTGCTATGACCAATACATTGAAACCATTAGTTTCTCAGAGCAGTCTTTGTTAAAATAATGAAAGCTTACATCAAAATGCAGTCAAATGAGCCGCCGTTCGCATATCCAGAAGCTTCGCTGAGATTTTCCAGCGTTCTCAGCCCTGCTACTGTAAGTATTGTATGAAACTCACAAAAAAATCCAGTGACAGTTAGTTTGACCACAGAAATGTAAACGGCGGCTCATTTGACTGCAGTCAATAGGAAGATACCATCTTCTCTTCTCCAGCACCTGAGCTAGGCACGCTAGGAACAGATGAGGGTTTAGTGCATGTGCAGCAGAGCTGTTGTGATGGCAAGAAAGCTCAACAATTCAAACAAAACCTGTCTGTGACAGTTTGATTGACAGAGATTTAAAAGGAGAAATACTCAGAAATGATTTCTTATTACATTTGTTCTTTTTCATAAGAAAAATGCCACACACATGTACATGTTAAAAACTCAAAAAACAGGATTTTCATCAGAGGGGGCTTGTAAAGGGAAAGGAATGGTTACGAGAATCCCAAAATGCACATGTCTTACTTTTCTAAGAACTAGGTAGGGCTGTCAGCTGAAGACCCAACATGCTAGTCTGAATTTGGGTGTGCTACATTACATGTCGACCACACTTTCCTCACTCTGTCAAAAATCTTTGACTTGGCGCAGAGTTCTGAAATTGCATCAAAGTGGCCCACCACCACATCTCCACCCCATCTGGTGGTCCCTCAGTCCCTGTCTTCTACCTTTAAACCCACGCACCCCAGCATCCACAATCAAAAGGAGATTGAATGATTCATTATGTCTTTCCCGCCTTCTTCACCGAGTGAATGCATGAAAAATGGAAGACAAGAAAGAGCTTTAAGAAACACTTTTACAATGCTTTCTACATGCTTCCCTGTCCCCCTCGCTCCTCTTTTTCTAAGTGAATACTACATGATGGCAACGGGAAAAGAGGGGGACAGAGGGAAGGAGGAAAGAAAGAGTGAGTCGGGGGGGTAATATCAAGTGTGACAACATATGAATTTCAAATTTACGAGGAGACATCAAAGTGTGCCATCCAGCATGTCTCTTCGACAAGGACACTTTCTGATTTTTAATTCCATACTCTGATTGTATCGCTGAGGCCCGAACGAACAACGGAGGAGCAACGCCGGAGAGTGGCATCGGGCGGCAAGAGATAGAGCGGGGAGGGGAAGGGGAGGGGGGGCACTGAGGAAGGAGAGACTAAGTGAGATCAGAGGGGGTTAGAAGAAATAGATAGAGAAGGAGGAGGAAGGAGAGAAGAAAGAAGACCCTCATCCAAATACACGCGGCTGGGCCCTTTGTTGTCAAAGCGATCATAGTTCCTCTTTCATCAGACAGAGCGATGGAGAGGGGCTAAAGGAACAGAGAAAGTGAGACTGAAAGTGATCCACTCCTTTTTCCGCTGGGGTGACAAAGACATGGATAGAAGGAGGGCAACTTTTTTCACCCTTTGCACAAATCAAATCAAGACTCTTCTTTCAAGGACTTGTGCGTACATGTTTTGCGCACTTTGAGGACAAAATGCTTACAAGTAGAGCCAGGAGCGAAACAATTCATCTGTTTACGTTCGGTTGCTTGGCTATGTCGGTGTACTGTGACAATGTAAACTGTAAAACAGTGCTAATCACTGGTCCTTTTCACTGTTCCCCTGCCGTTCCGTTCAGGTGGCAGCTCACTGCTGTAGCTGCCTAATTGTCTGGGAGATTCTCAGCAGGAAAGTGGCAGACTGCTGGCATCCTCTATCCGGCCAAAACGCCGTGCCAGCGCTGCCGCAGTGGCTGCCAGCTCTGCCATAGGGCCAGCCTGTCCTGCCCAGCATCCATGGCAGAGGTCTTACAACCTTAAAAGATACCCCATCATGGGAACTCCTTACATTCCTCTGTAGTAGCGGATTGGAAAACCCTAGGAAGACACAGAGCGGTTAGAAAGGTCAAATTACTGCTATATCTTGACATATTGCACAGCGTGTCTTAATCAGACGTGGCAAATCTCCAGTGTTTGAATCCCTCGTGGTACAGCTTGTTTTATGGGTCTGTGTCAAAGCCATGCTTAAACTGAACTTGAAACCCTTTTTAAGCCATTTTGCAATTAGATCATAAAAGGCCAAGTGTGTTATTTCAAAGGATGGGAATCCATTCCTCTTTTCTGCCTGAGTGTCGGAGTTTAAAGTCCCACTCCAATCATGTTTTGATCTATTTTAAAAGTGTTCTGAGCGGCCTTTTAACTATTAATATTGGTATTTTAGCCTAAATAAAAGTGTTGTTTTCTAGTACATAGTTTCTGTTGATCAGCAGGAGTTTATCAGACATTTGCCTCTTAGTTGTGAGCAGGAGTAAGTCTACTCTCTTTTCCCATCATCCCTTTGTTTACACTGTCTCCCGCTACCCTACAGCCCCTCACAACCCCAACCTAAGATTAGCAGTGTAACAAAAATGGCGAGCAATATTGGAGCTATCCAGCTGTATAGTTCTGAACCAGATGCCAGCTCAGACGAGGAGATCTATTTTTCTGCAAGTTAACACATCAGAATGGAGCAAAACAGATGACTGATGGCTTTAAGACCTTCATCACTGCAGGTTTTTTTCCAATGACATTTTTTATGTCCACTCCTGTTTCACGAGTTAATTAAAAAAAAAAACAATCCAAATTTTCTTTATAAATGTTCTCTGTTATGAGAAAAATGCCACAAGAGCATGTTAAAAAACACCAAAAACATGATTTTTCACTAGATTTTTAATTCTATCCCTAAAACCAGAAGAATGGTTCTTTTGGTGATGGTAGGCTTTCTGCTAATTTTATTTTTTGTGCTCTTGTGACGTTTGTTCATTTATGTGGTCTGGGTCTGAAAATACACAGCACATTTTGGAAACAGTCTGAAATCCACTATCAGTTCCAGCCACGACATTAACTGATGATACACTTTAAAAAGTGAAACATTGAATCAGTTAATTAAAGTTCTATAATTTGATAAATTTGAAAGTATGAATTTGTATCAAATTCAATGTTAAAGTTAAGTAAACCATCAACTTAAAATTTTAATTTGATGAATAATAATAAAAGCAACAAATTACAGAACTTTTGTAAATTGATTCAATGTTTCACTTTTTTCAGTTTATGTTTAGTTTCTATATTAAATTAGTTATTGCTTAAGTTTGCCACAAAAAAAACGTGCTTTTAAGATTATTGTCCAATAAGCTTTGAAATCACAGTTTATCAATAAAAGAGCAGCTGAACAAAACTAAATAAATAAATAAGGAAGGTACACTGTAAAATCTGAAGCATTGGATCAATATACAAAAGCTCTGTAATTTGTTACATTTAAAAACAATATTTTTTTTAATTTTTGAGTTGACTAAACCGTCAATTCAGTATTTTTAATGTAATGAAAACTAATCATTTTAAATATAACAAATGACAGACCTTTTGTCAATTGATTCAATGTTTCACTTTTTACACTTTAAACATTTTATTAAACAAGCTTCATTTCTTACATTAATTAATTTATTTTAAAAATAAACCCAAGAAAAAGGTTTCTCAAAAAGGGTTCCATTTGAAATCAATATGGAACAAAGCCAGTTTAACTGGAGCCGCTAAGGTGATAATAATGTCACAGGTTCAGAATTTAAGGCTGTTTTGCCCTAAACATCTGGGTGCTGGGGGCCTCTGATGTGCCATAGGGACACTAGCACCTAGAGCAACACACCTGGGACTTGGTATGAACTGGCTGTCTCATAAAACTCTATAGTCAAAAAGGAACCTGACAGACAGTCTTTAAGTGAGGCGGCGCAGCAATGTGGGAAAGCATTTTTCTCCAATATAAGTTGAATTATACTAAAATAAAAAACGACAAGTTAAAATTTTAACTCAAAGGAAGCGTCAAATTTCATGAAGATTTTGCAAAATTTGGAAAAATAATTTTGACTGGTAGCTTTTGAAAGTGGTGAAGTTAAAGAAAACCCGACATCTTCAGAAATAAAACGCCACCAGTAAACTTTTGACTCGGCGGTGGCCTCCTATTATTTTAACAGCTCACAGAATTAAGACAGAGGGTCAAACAAACTCATGCCATACAAACCGTGGCACCCCCAAACCACAACACACACACACACTCACACACATGTTAGCAGGGGCCCCTTAAGTTGCGGAGAGGGGTGCACGGTGAAGCAGCTGGGAGACGTGGAGCCACAATGGCCCTTTAGGGCGAGACAGCCCTAATCCGTCCCGCGTCCGACAGCGCCAGTGAAAGGGGGCCTGTCAATCATAGCATGGCACCCTCGGGTCTCAGAGATGGGCTCACTCAGATGTAAGATTTACTGTACCCCCTCTTTTCTGTCTTATTAAAATCTCTTTGCAGACAGACTGAGATACAGATACACACGTGGGTGCATGCAGACACACACGCACATTAACAGCTTGCCATTTCTCATCTGTCACTGCCGAATGTGACTGCATACAAGCTAATATGTGCGCTTAGACGTGTGACAGAGGAAGAGCAACACTTTGAAACCTATCAGGAGTTATCATTACTTCAACATTTATGGAGACAAAATGATAAATCTCTAAGAACTCCACATTAGACAGGATTTAGTTAACACTTTTTATTTCAATTTTCTTCATCATTACACTGTTAAATCGTCCTTCACTTGCTTAAACATAAGATTGTTGATTCATATTAGCAGCTGTACATCACAGAATCCCATTACATGCTGACTATGTTAATGACTGAGACAGTGGTGTAGAAGCTGGGAGGATCTTTCTGGATGTGTTTCATAGGACTGCTGTTGCCTGGCATGCACACACAGAGACGTGCACAAGCACACTCTCAGCCACGGATGGAGAGGCAAACAGAATGCAAAGGCACATGTACGTACACACACACTAACACATGCACACACAAAGAGTAAACACTTATTTAGAGGTGTCAGACACTGCGCGCAATATCCTCTGGCACAGTGGCTGCATGTGTGCATGTGTGCGTGTTCCAATGAGCCGTCAGCTGAGCTGAGCTGCGCGCTGTCCGTTGCAGTTGGGTGATGGTGATCAAATCTAACAGACAGCGAGGACCAGAGCACGCTCGCCGCCTCAGAGACAGGGAGGGAGAGAGAGGGAGTGCACCAAGACCGCCTCTGGCCACCATTATCTCTTCAGTGCATGACTGTGTCCATGTGAGTGTGACAGTGTGAAAAATAGTGTTTGTTTACTTACTTGTGTGTGCTTGTGCATGTGTAAAAGTGTCTGCTTGTTTGTGTGTCTCTTGTCAGAGCAGGCGAATGAGTGTGTGGTCATGTTTGCTGTTCAATATGCTGAAGCCATATAACTGACTGGGGAATAACTACTGAGCCAGATGACACGGTGGGAAGATACTTCTGCTGAGGTCCTAATTCAACACCTCCAGCCGGGGTTAAAACTGCTTAAACTTTGCCCCTCCTCTGTTAGCTGCCTGCTTTTTTTCATTATGTGAGTGGACCCACATCACCTGAAGAGGAATTGAAGGAATGAAGGGACATGTAACAAAGTAGTTGGGCTGGGATCAGAAATTATAAAAATGTATATATATTTTTTATTAATTTTCAGCCGAAATAGTAGTATTGTCTATTCATAGTACATACAAGAACTTGATCTCTGTGTAAGAGACTAATCTGAATTTTTAATTAATTCAAATTTATTTAAACTATATCTTTATTAAACTTTAAGCACCGAAATGGAATTAAAGTGTTTCAACTTTAATCTCTTGAGAAAGAAATATTGAATACTTTCATTCTTTCTGTAATTTTTCAAAATAAAACTTTTATGTAGCTCTTCACATGGACACTAGAAATTTAGTGAGGCACGCCAATCAAATTCTATCTCACTTTTTTGTCATTTTTTGAATTAAAATTCCTTTTGGTATTTATGAGGATCTGGATATGTGTGTGTGTGTGAAGTCAAAAGAGCCCACAGATGGCCCCCTGGCTTGTAAGGAGTTAACTGCAGCATCTGTTATTAGCGTGTATTAACCCTAAAACATATCATCATAGCTGAGTTACTTTTTAAGCTGTTTTCACTATAAACTAATATTTTGCTATAAATGATGAAGAGAAATTAGGTAATTGGGTGCAGTATTTTGTAAATCTTTTGAAAATGAGCATGGATCGAATAAGAAAATGCACTTAGCTGACGTGAAGCTTTCAGTGGTAAAAGTGAGGGGCTGTAGACTTATGTTCCTTTTTTTTCAATAATAAAAGTATATTTTGTCATTATTATTGGCTGTTGAGTGCAAAAGATCCCATTCTAATTTAGTTAAAAAGGAAAATTGCATTTTTTGTTGGCTATTTAAAAATGTCTAAGGTCAGTTTTATGGGAATTTAGTCTTTTTTTTTTTAATTAAATGTACATTTATTATTGTTATTCAATAGTTTACCTTTATATTTGTTCACAAGGAAAAACAACTTATTAGAAAAAGGTTTAAACCTTGATAAGTCTACTCCAGGCTGCTGCCACCAGAGCTGAGCCGGCCTGCAGACCCACATCATTTAACATGCTGCCAACACCACCCCGCCCCACACACACACACACACACACACACTCCTTCCACGCATCGGTCACTGAGTGTGCGCGCTAGAGAAAGAAACAGAGATGAATGACTGTCTAATCACTCACACAATGAAGAAAGGCCTCATAATGAAAACCACTGATAAGAAAAATTAACATAAAACCTAAGTGGTACAGAACAAGACAGTGGACATAAATAAAGAGGTTTCATGCACCATAAATCTAAACTATAAACACAAGCGCAAAGACACACATGCTGAACAGAGAGGCTGGGAAAAAAAGAGCCTAAAGCCTGTGTACACGCATCTGCTTCATCCTCATTTTTTTTTTTTGCTTTTTGCCAGTTCCCGCAGAGCCGGGTCCTCCACTCATACCACAGTGCAGTATAAGTTTTAATGGTAAATCAACAAAGGCCCGACATGAAAGAAAGGCTAGCTTTCCAGTTTGCAGGGTGAAGAATTATTCATCAGCACTGTAGTGTTGCACTGCAGGCAAAAATCCTGCAGCACCGCTCCATTTTAATTGCCAGAAAATGACTGTAAATGATACTGAGAGCGAGGGAAAGAGGGCAAAAAAAGAAGAAGAGAAAAGGGGAAAAAGAGAATCAGAGGTATAAAGAACTCAGGGGGGAAAAAGGGACCAACAGCTGCCCCCCAAAAAATTGAAGGCCATGGTGATAAAAAAGCTATGTGGCAATCAGAGAAGTGGAGTGCCCCCCCATCTGCTTAAAAAAGAGATAGTGAGGGGAGAAAAGAGGAGAGGAGGGCGAGGGGAGTGCCATCAAAAAAGGAGTGGTGGGATTAGGTCTGAGAGAGAGTTTACCACGCTCTTTTTGTGCGCCGAACCTGCAGGATTAGAGATAACAAATGTTAGCTGAGGACGGGCACCTGCTGTGAGCCGAGGAGAGGAGGAGGAGGAGGAGGAGGAGAGGTGGACAGGAGGGGAGGAGAGGAGCTATCCCGCTAAAACAGCAGAATGGGCTTTTGTACCCCCTCACAGAATTAGAGGGAAAAAAAGCGATGAAGAGGGAGGGAGTGGATGGAACGGGTACAAAGTAAATTTGTAATTGTCAAACAGATGAAGGAGATGAGATTTGGTGGAGGAGTAAACATTGAACTTGCTAATCTGCGGGCCTCAAAGCCAGCTCTGCTGGCAGCAACTCCACCAGCGAGTGTCTGCGGTGATTTGAAGAGTTTCTAAGGGCGGGAGCCACGAACTACCAACTTTATTGCATCTTTCGGCTCTCAGTCTTCCTCCTCGTCTTCGCCGTGTTTGGGAGGCTAAAATTGCCACTGGGGCCTTGGGACCTCCCTGTCTGGTCGCCACATTGACCCCAGCTAAGGGAGCACTCAGACTGGTCAATCAGCAATTAAAAGCCTGTCTGCGGCCGCTAACTTAATTCAGCCACTCGGCTTAGTGCCGCGGCATCCAGACAGAACCGAGACGAGCTCGACAGCGTTGACCTCTCTGCTCCTCCTCACGCAAATACAGTCGTCTGATCCAGTGCAGTCCTACCGATGTTCGAGCAGAACGGGGAGGGCTTATCAACCCAGTGCATCCTCATAAGGAGCATGACAAGATGTAAGGGAGTTACCTTGAGGCCTGGCCTGGACAAAAAGGTCACAACCTCTCCTGGTAGCTGAACTTCAACTTGAGGGTTTAACCCTGCTTAACGTTCAATACTCCGTTTGACCTTTTCTTTGCTCTGACTGGAGGCATTTACTGTAGTGGACCGATGTGTTTCTGCGTGGTTCAACACAAAATCAGCACAAACATGAGCGCTCCCTCTCAGAACACACACACACTCCTCACTCATCTCCTTTTTTTACCGATTCACCCGCTGCTCACAGAAAAGGAAATATAAAAACAAAAGCCGGAGAATAACTGCAGGGGCTGGTAAACGAAGCATAAAGACCCCGAGTGACCGAGGGGAATTATTTGGCTCCATTAAGCAGGCATTAACATGAATTACTATCTAATTAAAATTAAACAGCTCATTAATAACTTCGTGGTGGGGCCTGAGTGTGGAAGTACTCTGGAGTGTGTGTGTGTTTAAGAAAGAGAGGCTGTGTTGTGGCCAAGAGAGCAATCAAGGGGGATAAAACTTAAGCAGCTGCCCCAAAGAAAAGTCAGGTCTGGTGAAGGCGCCCAGGTGGAACGGGATTGTGTGGAAAAATAGATGAAAAACGGAA